>NC_063203.1:29105004-29137504 GCF_017589495.1 Alosa alosa
CTTTGGAGACAGAACAGACATCTGCTGTGGGGAACTTTAGCGGCACCATTTCCTGCCAACTGTGTGTGTGTGTGTGTGTGCGTGTGTGTGTGTGTGTGTGTGCTGTGAGATGCCATGTTTGGGTTGCAGTTCACACCTTGCTGAAGCGCACAGCTACTCACAAAGAGAACTATTTTACAATCATCTTGCACCACAAAACTTCTCTCACCGTGAAAACAACAGTTTATGTTGCAGTGATTAAATTCACCCACAAACACAGCCTGTGGACCGGCAGGAGGGGGCATTCAGCTGGATCATAGCATTCAGATAGCTAGGGGCAGATCCAGGAGGGGGCATAGATTCTGGATCATAGCATTCAGATAGCTAGGGGCAGATCCAGGAGGGGGCATAGATTCTGGATCATAGCATTCAGATAGCTAGGGGCAGATCCAGGAGGGGGCATAGATTCTGGATCATAGCATTCAGATAGCTTGGGGCAGATCCAGAGTCAATGACAACAGAGGGGTTCGGAAAGTTATTTTTTCAAAAAGTATCAATAGGGGGAAAAAATAACTATTTGGCTGTGTGTGTGTGTGACTGCAAGGAGTTGAAGAGATTCCTCTTGCCTCCTTTGAATGCCCTTCCCTGGCTAGTTTCTGGCACCTCATCATGGAGTTGACTGAGTCCAGTGGAGGAGGCCTGCTCCCAGTTCACCTCTTCTGAGGCTCAGATCAGTCTCAGTGGCCGGTTCAGTTCCTCATGCGCTACCACTTCTCTTAACAGGAACTTTAGAATCAAACATGAGTTCTGGAACTTGTTCTTAATTGGGCATCCCCGGCCCTTTCTCAAACCCTCTTTTCCGTTTATTCTTATCTAGCATTGCTCTTCTCTCTCTCTCTCTTTTCACTCTCTATCTCTCTCCTCTCTCTCTCTCTTTGTTCACTCTCTCTCTCTTGCTGCATGGAGGACTTAAAATAGTGCTGAGATCAGGGGCAGATTTATGAATACTGTATAAGGCTGGGTATCATTCTATTTTTTTCACATTCCGATTATTTCCGATCATTTCTGTTATTGGTTCTGCTTATCGGTCCTGGTTCCGATTCTTTCTTATCTGTTCTAATATTTGGACTCCCAACCCTAGTACTCTCTGTTCTCTCTCTCTCTCTCTCTCTCTCTCTCTCTCTCTCTCTCCCTACCCTAGTACTGTACAAGGTTTCTTCATCTGCCTGTAGGAGTTGCGGCCCTGAAGAAGTGCTTGAGAGTGTGCGGGTGTGTAGGGGTCAGAAGTGTGTGTGTGTGTGTGTGTGTGTGTGTGTCACGTGTTTGTCATGAATGTGTCATGTGAAAGACAGCCATCCGGTCCGGCAGGAGCAAGGATGTGAAAGTGCTGTGCATTCCCCATCGTTTGGCGGTGCAAAGACCTGTCTTTTCTCTTTGGAGCAGGTCAATGTGTCAACTTTTTTTCTTCTGATTCCTTTTTTGGTCTTTTCTGTTTGAATCAAGCGGAGTGCACTTATTTAACTCCGTTTACTCCCCCAAGATATCTAGAGGACGGTACACACACATCGTAACCAGGATACATGACCATGTGTGAACACACACACACACACAATCACTTACACACAGGGAAGAAGCTATGGTGTGTGTATTTTCATCACAGGTAAAAAGAAATGGTATGTGTGTGTGTGTGTGTGTGTGTGTGTGTGTGTGTGTGTGTGTGCATGTGCATGCTTCCTCTCTGTCTGCTCCTCTTTGTCAGACTGCAACACTACAAAACTGTTGTTGAATTCTTTATGTGGAAAATACACTTGAGACACTTTTGGAAGGTTAAAACACACTGACACACACACACACGTACACATACACACACATATATATATATATATACACACACACACACACACACACACACACAGTGTTGACACACTTGCGCATGGATAGCACACTTGCTCACAAATGTCCTGTCTCGTACATACTAAGGAGACTACTACTGTCTGGCACTCAGAATCACGTGAACACATAATGTATGCACCTTTGCGCAGGCACGCACACACACACACACACGCACACAATTACAGAAACAAAGACTACTGCATTTGCATAGATTACACTGACCCCCCCCCCCCACACACACACACACACACACACACACACACACAGTGCAACACCTGGTGAGCACAAGCCACTGACTGACACCACTGAGAGTTAATGGACTTCCTGGTCCATCCAGAGCTGAATCTTTAGTCATCTTAATGTGCTTTTGTGCTGCTGCGGCTGCCTTCTATAATCCTCACCACCACTGCTTATGATGCTACTGTGCAACGCAAGGAGTTTGGAGTGGGAGGGAGAGAGAGGGAGAGAGACTTAATTGCTTTGCGTCTGAGAAAAACACACACTCACACAAAACACTCACTTCCTCTCTGTCTCACTGTCTCACATACATAGATATGTGTAAACACACACACACACACACACACACACACAAACACACACACAGTATGACACCTCCTGTGGTGCTACATGAGGGGGTGGTGGTGGTCTTAAATGTTCTTTGCTGTCGAGCTAAAGAGGTAAGATAAGACTCTGAGTCAAGACTGACGGATGCATAAATATACACAAACACACACACGCAACCTTTTTACTCTTACTCATGCATACACACACACACACACTCTAACTCAGCTGGACACACACACACACACACAACCTTTTTACTCTTACTCATGCACACGCACACACCCTTTGTCCTTGTTTTACTCATGCAACCACACATACCCACACACACATAAACACATCCCACTCCACCCCAGACTACACTATAAAGTCTACACACAGATAGCATGTTTGTACATTTAAATGAAGTGTTGTGATGTGACACCTCATCCTCCACCAAAGTACACATCACTTTGCATCTCAATAGATATTGGCTCATACACAACCTCTGCTCATACACAACCTCTGCTCATACACAACTTCTGCAGACCCAAGAGCACAAAAGAATAGACCACAGAATATTGATGTTCATAAACTGTTTTGCAAAGTCACTGTGTCGATATCTGACCTTGTGTCAAATGTTGGCATTTGATATGGTCAATAGTTTCAAAAGAACAGAGCTTGCATTTTCATTGTGTCCAATAATAAGCCTTCGCCTCAGTGAGAAGGAAAGTGAATTAAAGAATATTTAAGACGTTCTGCAGTGAAGATTCCTCCTGTTTGCAGGTTGAGTCAGACCGGGTATGGGGCAGTTCACTTCATTTAGCGGACACTTTTGGACAGAGATGTACAGTGTTGTGCAGGTACATGTCTCAATGGTCATTATTGTGTTCTTTCTGGACGTTGCGTCCCAGAGGCACCGAAGAGCCCTGAGCACCTCCTCCTCATGCAGCCTCTTGGCGGGCCGCGGTGCTGTTGGGTCGGACTCTGTGGCTATTAACAGCCCCTCGGAGCCTGCCGATCCACTGGGCCGATCCGTGCCATGAGATCTCCCCAGCACAGGGAGCCCAGCCAGCCACAGGGAACACTTGGATCTCATTTGATTTGATTTGATTTGATCATCTGCACGTAGGTGTTATAAAATGGTTCAGTCCCACCGGGCCGGAGTTACAGGGTTACTTACAGTAAAGTTACAGGTAACTTGGTTACAGTTTCAGAGGGGTGCAAATTGCCCATATGACCATTTTGGGATTTGGGATGGCGCTGCAGAAATCCTCACCCCTGTGTCAATGTCTCTCATGGCCAGCTTGTGTGTGTGTGTGTGTGTGTGTGTGTGTGTGTGTGTGTGTGTGTGTGTGTGTGTGGGGTGGGTGTATAGGCACAAGAGTGTGTATTTTAAGGGGAAATCCTATTCAGAATGTGGCTCAGTCTTGACCAGATCGGGGGCTGTATAGGTCCGTACCCAACTCCTCCTAGCCGCTTAAAGAATGCTGTGTTCTCCTCTGTAAGCCTTATCTTCAGAATGCTGTGTTCTCCTCTATAAGCCTCATCTTCAGGCTCCTGTAGAGAGGGAGGAGAGGCGGACTTGCCCTTTGCATTCCAGACTTTGCGTTTGTATTTACATTCCACAGCTTTCCATAGCCTCCTTATTGGCACTAACGCCTGCGATAGTGCGCGCAACATTTACGCCCAAATGTGGTGGAGACCCATTACGCAACACTTATACCTAATGTCAAAGGCTCAAATGTGGTGGAGACCCAACTCGGTGAAGGTTCCATTATCTTCAGCTTCCGAAAACAGACTTGACATTCCAAGGCTTTTTACTTGACCTGATATGAAGGAGGAGATTCCTCCTCTGGGAGATGTATCCAGGAGAGTGAAACTTAAGTACTTGTTTGGGCTGCTCAGAGATTACAAGCGCATGGCTCTCGGGTGGATGCCACAGAGAATGTAAATGCCCCCTTCCTCGGGATAAACACTCCTCTGCAGCCACTGTTGATGTTTTATCACCACGCCAGCTGTGCATGGGAGTTGGGCTGAGTCAGAGTGTTGTGTCTGATTAGCTCAGGCTAGCTTAGCATAATCTGCTCAGTCATCTAGTCATCATCATTATTATTCTGATGTCCCACACTGCCCTTCCATATTCATGAATGCTCAGTGTCCATGTGGTAGTCACATCTTGTTATCTGATGTACAGTATATAGTCAGATGTGGAACCAAGTTACATAATTCATTTTGAGCCTCATTTTTATGGAAGGCGTATGTGCAGACTTCTTCAACGTGTGTGTGTGTGTGTGTGTGTGTGTGTGTACTCTCTGACTGGGCTCATTCTGCATCTCCAGTGTCCATGTCAGCCTGTCAGCATTCCCGTGGGATTCTTTAGAGTTTCTCGCTTGCCTCACTCAGAGTGGTCCATCAGCAGAGATCATTACCGCCTTCATTTACTCACTGAATGAATTAATGTCCTGCCAGATGTGAGGGGTCAGCGCACGCATCTCCGGGGTCTCCGCTGGGCCGCTCTGGCATCTCCGAACACTTCATGTCCATCGTGGAAGGAGCCAATTCATTCAGCCTTTAGGCGGTCATGCATGAGGGCACTGATTAGATGCTTCAAGTCAATGCCCAGTTGCTTGTCAGACTTTTTTTTACATTTTGTAAATGCAGTACGTGTAGTCGCTGTCTGATGTGTTTGCGTCGTAAGTGTGTATTAGGATGTAAATGGGTGTAAATAGAATAGAATGGAATGGAATGGAATGGACAGAATTACTGTGGAGTTCTTCAAGGTTCCCTCTTATTCCATTTCACTGGGACACACAGTGCTGCTAATTGCTATGGAGACCATTCAGTGAATTAGTCATTGCACAAATGGATCTTATGTCCATGACGCAGAGTAATCATTGTCAAGGAATGACTGAGTGTTGGACAAAGGAGTCATCAGTGACCCTTTTTGTACTCGTCATGAAGGAAAGAAGAACAGGAAACCACAATATCCTTTCAAATTCGTCTCCAATTGTGTGGTGGTCAGTAATAATCTATTCTCCAAATGACAGCCTGTCTTTCTGAAAGTGGAACTTGGATTTGAGCTGAATGTCTATGAGCATCCATAGCACGGACTTCCAAATAAGCTCCGTCCTGGTCGCGCAGGAAGATTAATATGTTTAAGTCCTCCTCTGTTCAAATATTTATTTCACTGTGAGAGAAGATATGGCCTCGGGTGGCAGAGTTGGTGTGCCTTATTTATTCTTAGCCTGTCACTGGTCGCCAGGAATGGAATGTAATTAGTAGGCTTAAAGCTAACTAGGCCCATTTTGAATGAAGGTTAACTCTTTGCTGTTGTCATTTTAACTTTGTATTTAAAATTAAAAATCCATATCTGGTCACCGGTTTTGTCTCTTATTGCCTGTATAATTTAGGATTGCAATTTCAAGTCCACAAATTTTGGTTGCGGGTGAGTGTGTGCGTGTGTGCGCAGGTGTGCGCAGGTGTGTGTGTGTGTGTGTGTGTGTGTGTGTGTGTGTGTGTGTGTGTGTGTGTGTGTGTGTGTGTGTGTGTGTGTTAATGTTGTGAGCCACACTGGATGGAAGGCTCGTAGCGTAGCGTTCCACGTGCCCCAGTCTGGTTGTGCTGGAGAGAGATATGGAATGAATATGTACTGTGTGGTCTCTGTGTGTGTGGAGCATACATTCGCATAATTAAGGTGTTTATTGCTGCAGCTGGAGGGGATGGGGAGAATGTTAACAGCCATGGTTTGCATCTGCCACTTGGCATCATAGGTATTTTGGTTGTACGAGGGCACCTGCTTCGTGCTTTTTTTCACACACATGCAAATTATACAGAGCACAGCTTGTCAAGCTTGTGTGTGTGTTTGTGTGTGTGTTCATGTGGTTGTGTGTATTTTTGTATGGATGGGTGTAGGTCTGTGTGTGTGTGTGTGTGTGTGTGTGTGTGACCCAGACCAAAGTTCATCATCCCAGTGTGTTTTCCATGTGGAGCAGATTGCTGTACGCCAGAGTCAGATTTCCCCCCGTTTTCCACTGTCTCTGAGGACAACGCTGGCGACACAAGAAATGTGGCTCAGTGATGTCTGCATGTCACGACCCGACTGCATATTTCTGATGAAACATAAACAGTTGGAGCAGCAAACATCCTCTTGGCAATGAAGCCCTTAGCCATCACCGCTGAACAGAAAGCACATGCATTTGATCATCAAAGAGGCCATATGCTCGGGTTGTTTGCTCACACATGGAATGTGCCGGAAAAACTCTCCCATAAGCCCTCACATTGGAGGAGACAGCGACTCAGTAAGGGAGAACAGTTCAGTTTCAGCCTCTACATGAAGCATCTGTGCAAGTCCTTCTCAAAGGCCTTTGCTCTGGCCCACTGCTCTGTTTCGGTTACAGGCTTACACTTCAATTGAAGAGAGCAAACGCCGCCCATCAAACGCAGACGAGCTAATGGCAGTTCAGTAGCTCCGCGGGGGGCCGGACTTAGCAAAGGGTCAATTGGAGAGAGCAAATTCTAAAGTCCTCCAAAGGACAGCATTGTAATGTTCTAAAAGTAAAAGACATAAATTGTGTCATAAGGTGCAATGCCATGCCTTATCATAGCATACGCTATCCTTGTGCTATCCATATTTAACAGTAACTTTCCAACAGCATGCATGAGCAGAACAGTCTCTGTGGAATTCAGGTCCCTTTTTATTACAAGACTCTACAAACATCTCTTCCTTTCTCCCTTTCTCTCTCTTCCTTTCTCTCTCTCTACTCTTTTTCTCTCCCTTCATCTCTCTTCCTCTCTTTCTTCCTTTCCCTCTTTCTCTCTCTTTCCCTCTCTCTCTCTCTCTCTCTCCCTTTTTCTTTCTCTCTCTCTCTTCCTCCCTCCCTCTCTCTCTCTCTCTCTCTCTCTCTCTCTCTCAGTAGCCATAGCCCTCTCCGTAGTGTTCTGTCCACCAGGCAGGGGGAGTGTGGTCAAGTTGGCCCTGCTGCATCCCAGACACCTGTTTCGCTTGGCTCCTGCCTCCTGCCACCAGAAATTGCACTGTCCATCTGAATAAACCTTCCTGGCGCTTGACCCTGGCAGGCGGCTCAGAGATGGACAGCCATTTTTAAATTACCCCCCGAAAATGGACAACCCACCTGTGCCTGGACAGAGGTCTCCGGAACACTTGCACCTGGTCGTACAGGCAGGATACACCAGGCACCTAACAGGAGCGTTCCATCCGCGGAATGTAAGAATTGTTTTAAAAGACTGGTTTTATGTGTTTGAATGCACGCACCGCTATCACGTCTGGTGTTGCCAGTTCCATTGATTATAACGTTATGGAACGTTCCAGTTAGGTGCCTGGTATAGCCTGCCTGTTAGACCATGTGGAGGTGTTCCGGAACATTCCAGTTAGGTGCCTGGTATAGCCTGTTAGAGGAGGACAAAGGGGACTGACTATATATTCCATGTGACTTATACTTATATTGTAATATTTTCAACTTGGTGGATGGATGGAAAGATGGGTGGATGCATGGATGGGTAGGTGGATGGATGGAAAGATGGGTGGATGCATGGATGGGTAGGTGGATGGATGGAAAGATGGGTGGATGCATGGATGGGTTGGTGGATGGATGGAAAGATGGGTGGATGCATGGATGGGTAGGTGGATGGATGGAAAGATGGGTGGATGCATGGATGGGTAGGTGGATGGATGGAAAGATGGGTGGATGCATGGATGGGTGGGTGGGATGGTAGCCAGGCTGCCCGAGCACAGAGCTCCATACTCCCCCTCTACAGAGCCAGGCTGGGCATGCTGTCCACTGAGTGGGTTAATGTGTATTGATTGAAGGTGGTATTCCTGCACTAAGTGATGTGTGTCTGGTCCACTGAAGCTCAACGGGCTGGACGGTCATCACCAAACAGCCCCCCTCCCATCACCAGACCCCTCCCACCATCAGGCCCCTCCCACCACCAGGCCCCTGCCCTCCCGTCACAGGCCCCTCCCATCACCAGACCCCTCCCCTCCCAGCACAGGCCCCACCCCTCCATCACCAGACCCCTCCCACCATCAGCCCCCTCCCACCACCAGGCCCCTCCCCTCCCATCACCAGACCCCTCCCCTCCCATCACAGGCCCCTCCCCTCCCATCACAGGCCCCACCCCTCCCATCACCATGCCCCTCCCACCACCAGGCCCCTCCCCTCCCATCATCACGCTCTCACACAAGCCCAGCTGAAGGGCAGGAGAAAGCTCCCAAAGGCTTCCACTGTAGGCTTGGTGTTTGTGTTTGTGTTTGTGTGTGTGTGTGTGTGTGTGTTTGTGTGGAGAGAAAGAGACAGAGGAAACGAGAGAGAGATGGGCGGCCCTGAGTGTTCTGGCAGGTGGTAGTTAGGGGCGGTGCCAAGGGACTAGCCTGGCATCTGTCAGTGCTCTGTGTTATTTATGAAAGGTCAACCTTCGAGTCCCATGTCTTTTAACGACCAGTTGGAAATACCACAGAAATGCCCCCTCTGTCTCCACACAAGGAACAGTACTGCAGACCTTACAGTGGGATTGTAATCCATCTAATCCTCTTTCACCTACTGAATGAGAAGATTCCAAAATAGAATTTTCTACTAGAACTAGAATCTTTGAAATGTTCTAGTAGTGAACTCTGTGGCAGGTCTGCTGAAAAGACTCCATCATGATCTCTGTGGTGAATTTCCTAGCAGCAGCCCCAGGGACATTGCCTGATGAGCCAGACCCACATCAAGATGTAGGGTTTGGGAACTTACCATTGGCACTGCTCAATCCGAGGGGCAGGATAAACGGTTGTCTTTCAGATTTCCTCTGCACGCAAAAGAAGGATAGCGCTACAACTTATGAGTCCCACGCATTTTCCTACCAGCGGAGCAAGTTGGCTAGTTGATCAAACATTTGCCAATTTCAAAAAAGCGTAACTCGAGTCGCGATTCAAAGACCACTGTTCGCCAGCTGCAGCATCCATCTTCTTTGTTTACACGTAGCAGCAAATTCACGCGGAACCGTCACCGACTCTATACACGATGTGATTGGCCTGATAGAAGTTTAATTTATCCAGCTTGCAAGCCAACGGAGAGTTGCCTGACTAACCTGGCTGCAAATTACATTTGCTGCTGCTAGGGTGCATCTAGATTTCTAGGCTACTAGTACCCAGATCAGTCTGGGGGTGCAGCCTGCTCCCCTGACACCGCGTGTGCTAGAGGGCTCTTATCTGGTTCAGTCTGAACACTCACTAGGACTTTAATTGAAAGCCGTGCCAAGCTGCCCTTCATGCCACATGGCAAAGTATCACTTTTAATCCATTGTCCACCTGTCCTGCAGGGAGTTGCTATTGGAAACATGACTCCAGATCCCAGCACAGGTCTAAGTCAGGACAATACGCTGTCAGACAACTCCCTGACCGGGCGCATCATCCAGCCGGTGGATATGGTTACGCCTGCTAATCAATCGTCTAAGACACTGCTTTACTATTCCTTTGGGTCGACTCACACACATCTCCTGCTAGCTACCTGCCTGGCCCTCGCTCTCTTTCTCTCTCTCACTCTGTTTTCTTCTCTCTCTTTTCTGTCTCTTTCTCTCTCACTCTTTTTTCTCTCTCTCTCTCTCTCTCACTCTCTTTTCTCTCTTTTCTGTCTCTTTCTCTCTCTCTCACTCTTTTCTCTCTCCTTGTCTCTCTCTCACTCTCACTCTGTTTTCTCCCTCTTTTCTGTCTATCTCTCTCTCTCTCTCTCGCTCTCTCTTTGTCTCTCTCTTTCTCTCACTCTCTTTTCTCTCTCTCTTTTCTCTGTCTCACTCTCTAGTTGCAGCCAGTGCTTTATGTCCCTCCTGCCGCCCCGTAGCCGTGCTGTCTCTGGGGTATTTGCATTCAGCTCGGCTCCGTCTCCTTTTCAGCCTAGATGTCCACGCGTGCATCCCGCCGCAGCTGGGGGAGAGCCTGCGTCCTAATGAGCATCGGAAGGAAGCTGAGCAGAGCACTCACACACACACACACGTACACACACACACACACACACACGTACACACACACATGCACACACACACACGTACACGTGCGCGCACACACACACACACACACACACACACACACACACACACACACACACACACACTGTGCTCCAATGTCTCTGCATCATGTCTGCAGTTGTTTTGAATGTTAAATACTTAATGTGTTAAATCACCCTGAGGAAAAGCCCACTCCGTGACTACAGAGAGAGGCAGCAAACAAGTGTCATTTCAGGGAAGAGGTGGAGGAGGAGGAGGAAGAGGAGGAGGGGGAGGAGGAGGAGGTGGTGCTGGTGTTTTTGAGTCGGTATGCAAATACACCCCCTCTCCTCAGTCTTCCTTTGAAGAGAAGCCAGTCTCAGCTGCTCATGTGCGTGTGCCCAGCTAGTTTAGTCCTCATGTGCACACGGCTCACAGTCCCAGCTAGTTTAGTCCTCATGTGCACACGGCTCACAGTCCCAGCTAGTTTAGTCCTCATGTGCACATCACAGTCCCAGCTAGTTTAGTTCTCATGTGCACACGGCTCACAGTCCCAGCTAGTTTAGTCCTCATGTGCACACGGCTCACAGTCCCAGCTAGTTTAGTTCTCATGTGCACATCACAGTCCCAGCTAGTTTAGTCCTCATGTGTACATCACAGTCCCAGCTAGTTTAGTCCTCATGTGCACAGCTAGTTTAGTCCTCATGTGCACACTGCTCACAGTCAGCACTGGCATGTGGGTGCTTTGCTTTTTGACAGTAAGCATGTTGTGCATGTTGGCATGCTGGCGTGTAGATAGTTGTTTATTTATAGTAAACATCTCGTGTGTGCTGGAGCTTGCAGATGTGGAGCTGATGGGGGGCTTATGTGCAGGATACAGGATAAGGTGCATTTCTCTTGTCAGCTCTAGTTATCTTGTACTTGCACTTTTCTTGTAACTCTCATCTTGGCTTTTGCTCATCAATGTCATCTTGAGTTTCCCAGAGGCGTGTGTGTGTGTGTGTGTGTGTGTGTGTGTGTGTGTGTGTGTGTGTGTGTGTGTGTGTGTGTGTGTGTGTGTGTATGTGTGACGGTGTGCTTAATGTGCAGTGTTTACTGAATTCAGATTAGATGGATCGGATGACCATCTTTCCCATCACCCCTCCCTCTCTCTCATCTCTTCTCTCTCTCCTTCTTTCACTCACTCACTCACCCACTCACTCACTCACTCACTCTCTCCTTCTTTCCCTCACTCACTCACCCACTCACTCACTCACTCACTCTCTCCTTCTTTCCCTCACTCACCCACTCACTCACTCACTCACTCTCTCCTTCTTTCCCTCACTCACTCACTCACTCACTCACTCACTCACTCTTCCCCAAACCTATCTTTTCCCCCATTCTCTGTCCTTTCTCTCTCTCTCCCTCTCTCTCTCTCTCTCCCTCTGTCTCTCCTCTGTATCACTCTTGCTCATACTGTGAGCGCTTGAGGCTCTGATTAGAGGCTCAGCCACCACACACACACACACACACACACACACACACACACACACAGAGGATTACAGCCGAGGCCAGAGACAACATTAGCTAGTCTTCGTTTACATATACAGTCTAAATAAAGACATCTGTAAACATCAATGACCTCCCAGAGATGTGTCACTAGAGAGGGCATGGGCTGCTGAGGGCTTATGAACATGTCTTAATGACCAGCTGTTAGGGCAGGAAAAAAAACATTTCATCTCCTGTCGACAGAAGGATGGATGGATGGATGGATGGATGGTGTGAATGAAAGGGTAAGAAAGAAAGGAATGTAGTTATTAATAAGTTAATTAAATGTAATCTGAAGGTCTGTGGCTTGCCCTTTGCCTGGTCAATGAGTGAGATGAGCATGGCATAAAACTAGACACAACACAACACAACACCTGCTGAGGGGCTGCTTTCTCTGGAGTGGTCACAATCAGAACACAGCTGGCCTCTGAAGTGCATAATTAGGAGAACGGCTGTGCCAACAGGAGACCTCCAGGGACCGTCCGATGGTATTGATTAGATGGCCGCGCGTCTTGCCTCTTAAATGTCATACACCCATTAGACACTAATTAGTGACTAACAAGTGCCCAAGTTGCCGGGCTACACACAAGTTATTGTATGACGGCCGTGGACTTGTTTCTGGACAAATTTAGTGGTTACTTTATCATCTTTAGAAATATCTTCATCTAAATACTTCTTTAAATGAATGTATTTTTATTTAGTGTCAAGGATGTGGAAGGAAACAACTTTGTTGAGAAATATTTGAAATGGATGACTATAAATGTAATGTTTTTTGAGCTGGTATCAAGATTTGATCATACTTGATTCATACATTTCAATTCTGAAATATATTTCTATGCATATTTTTGTTTTATAACTGAAGGGACTGATGAACTGGTGAAATGTGGTCTTGAGCATGTATTTCCTCACCAAACCACACACCACTTCAGTGTTCATTCGGCATGGAATACTTCTGCAACTGTTACGTAACGTTTGCTGCCGTCGCCATGTGTGCAGACTCACTGATAGGTATCTATGACAGAAAGCATAATCAGATCTGACCTCACCTGAGTACAAGCTTTTGAGAACACGCCCGCACACACACACACACACACACACACACCACTACCGCTTCTCTTTATTTACTCTAGCAAGAGATGTAAATGACTATAGGGAGCTGGCTCTGAACATTATAGCGAGAGTCTGCCATTTGCCAGTGCGCTGGCGAGTAGCCTAGCGAGGTCTGCCATTGGCCAGTGCGCTGGCGAGTAGCCTAGCCTGAGTGGTAGGTCGCTGAAAGCCAAGCCGAGCTGGGCAGCTCCCTGATACATCGTGTCAAGCTGCATGCCACTGTCCGCCAGCAGCTGAGAATGCGTTGCCCGGTGGCGGTGGAACTTTTGACCCCTTCAGCAGACTGTTGGTTCAGGTCACCATGACCGCGAGCAGCCGTGTAGCGGGCTGGTCGGTGGGACAGGAGCCCAGTTTAAATATTTGCCACAGTGTGCATGGAATATGACCATCGCCATGGTAGCGGAGCGGAGCTCGGCCGCAGAGCCATGGATCCCTGGGAAATGCCAGCTGCTCTGCAGCGCTGCACCTCACCTCGCCATGCCACACTATGGGAAAGCTTCTGTTTTGTCTTTCGTTTTTTTTTTTTTTGCCATCTGTGGTCATCTGTTGTCCAGTTGCTCCATGTTGCTCACAATCTGCAGTTAGGAGACCAACATCTTTTACCCTGGCCTTCCTGTTGTTTTCATCCCAGCCAGCACTCTTACTGGTCAAATGCCCCAGCCAGCTCTCTTACTGGTGAAATGCCCCAGCCAGCTCTCTTACTGGTGAAATGCCCCAGCCAATACTCTTACTGGTCAAATGCCCCAGCCAATATTCTTACTAGTGAAATACCCCAGCTAGCACTCTTACTAGTTAAAAGCCCCAGCTAACACTCTTACTAGTGAAATACCCCAGCCAATACTCTTACTGGTGAAATGCCCCAGCCAGCTCTCTTACTGGTCAAATACCCCAGCCAATACTCTTACTAGTGAAATACCCCAGCTAGCACTTATACTAGTGAAATGCCCCAGCTAACACTCTTACTAGTGAAATACCCCAGCCAATACTCTTACTGGTCAAATGCCCCAGCCAATACTCTTACTGGTCAAATGCCACGCTAGATGAAAGTGTCTGCTTAATGAATAGGTAAACACTCTGCAACCTGTCATTAGTCCCTCCCACTCATTTTGGTGTCCTGTGCTAATGTCCAAGCCCAGCCGAGAGGTGCTGTTTTTGGGAGGCTCGTGGAGCTCCGTGCCTTACTGTACCTGTACTGGTGTTGCTCCTTTTGGATCCCACAGGAGTTCCATCACCACTGGCTCAAGGCGCACGGCTCAAGTCTCACCTTGTTCAGCCTGCTGGCAGGATTACCGTACAGTTCTTTTTGTTTTGTTTGTTTTTGTAAGTCTGTACAGAATGTCTTTTGGTGCCTGTTTTGGTGTTCGCGCTTGTTTTAAGATTTGGATCGTTGCCTATCAGCGTGTTTGTTCAGCTGGTCTGGCGAGGCACCTTAAATGCAAATCCAAAACAGTCGCTTTTTTAAATGGCTGGGAAGGTCAGATGCAGGATTGTTCTGCTCCAATAAAGCCATTGCTCTGCCATGTGGCCCAGACTTACTGAAAGGATACGGCTTCCTTTCAGCCAGTTGACATTTATTGTTGCAGTTTATGTCCACCATTGGGACAGCATGGATAATAAAAAGCTATATTGGACATAAATCTGTATGTAGAAGTAAAGTAATGAGTGTGTGTTCTGTTAGATCTGGAGACTGACAGGTCTGTGAATGATAACTCTAACGAAGTGTCCACTTAGCGTTACAGTGAATGATCTGTGACTGCATAATAGATGAGCCTTAAAGCAGGTTTTAAGGAACTGGTTGATTTCAGAAAGTGGTCGTGCAACTAGTCAGTGCCACTGGGCACGTATCTTGCCCAAGATGGCTGCAGAAATATAATTGGAAAGTGGCCATATGCCCTCTGAGATATGACATCATGTGCTGGAGGCTGGTCAGGAGAGCCTAAATGAGCTCATCAAAGCTCTAGCTGACCATGGACATGCACTAGCGCAGGGGTGGGCAACTAATTTCCCCAAGGGGCCACATGACAAACTGGGACTGTTGAGGAGGGCCGGACCCAAAATACCGAACTCAAGCCTGAACTCAATTCTGTTCAATTCTATTCTTTTCTTGTATAACATTAAGTAAATCATATGGTTTTGTTTACTTGTCGTAAGAACAGATAAAAATGAGAAGGAGACAAAGGAAAAACAGCAATATTTAATCTATGTCCAGTATTTAATCCTCATTCTTGAAAATTATTTTTGACATTGACATTTTTTCAGTTTTCAAAGACTGATATAAAAAAAGTACTACAATATCTATATAATTAGGCTAGGTCATGAAAATGTGAAGGAGTCAGTACAACCGATAGGCCTGTGCTACCATTTCATCAACACTCAGCAATATTTCATCTTAAAATCATTACCATCATTAAATTAACTCTATGCAGAATTAGACTACTTAAAAATGTGGAACAGAACAATAGTAGGCTGTCATTAGTTAATCAACATGCAAAAAGAAAACTATTTTAAAAATGTAGGCTATGTTTTTGCTTTAACTTTATGCACATAACTGTGATTGGTCAACTTCGCTCTGTGTGTTGAGCCGGCTGCTTCAAGCAACCTGTGGGTAGTAGCATCATACTAGTTCGCTAACATAAGCTTTGCAAATAAACTCAGACATATTTTGGGTACAATTACGGGGTTATCCGATTGTAAACTGTCAATCTGCCAGTAACGTTTTGAAATGAACACTTCGTATCGCCAACGAGCAGCAGTAGGAGTTCGTTCTAACAACCTTTGCGGTGGTGAGCGGCGGAAGACATAAGAGACACAAAACTTTGAAAGGTTTACGCCAGGCAACTGCATTGTGTCGACGCAGAAGCATAAATTCACCAGCACATCAGTGAGGGTGTTTACGTCGTATGCATCCACGCACAAATGTATGGGCGTACAAATAGCAGCCGCTTTCAAAATAAAAACAACGATATTGATTTGCATGCGTTATCTCTATGCTAGGCTCTTGACTATTATTCTTTCACGGACCTTACGCGGGCCGGTCAGGGAAAAGCCCACGGGCCGGATGTGGCCCGCGGGCCGTATGTTGCCCATGTATGCGCTAGCGGGAGCTCAGACCGGGCTGTCGGAACTAGAGGACAAATGAAGGTCACAGCTGGGTAAAGGATCCAGATGAAATGTATAGGAAGACATGACGGGTATCAGACAATAAGGGAAAAGCAGGAAAGAGTGTAAGTGTTGGTCTCGGTCATCAGCCGTCATAAGTCGGGGTCAAATGAAAGCAGGCACGGGATTGCAGAGGACTCCAAGGTATTACATCATCATTAATCTTGTCTGGTGTCACGCACGTCCACTCATGTGCTCTTGTCTGGTGTCACGCACGTCCACTCATGTGCTCTTGATGTCCACGCCGTCCGTCAAAACCGGTGAAGCTCATCCATGTCCCTCCATTGCATTGCAGCAATAACCTGCAAATTGGCCCTCTCCCCCTGCTGGCTCATTGCTGCGTTACGGACTGGGCAGCACAGAGACGGCCATCAGGTGAGACGGCCATCCGGTGTCGTCTCCATCTCAGTGTGGACGTTATGGCGGCCAGAGTCGCTCCGTTGTGCGGTGAACGCTTTGGGTGATTTGCGCTTTATAGTGTAGTCTGTAGTCTGTTGTTTGTTTGTTTGTTTGTTTGTTTGTTTTGTTGGAGTGGAGCGCTTCCTGTCCTGATTCACCGGTGTTATCTCTGGACGCCAGCCCAGTTATCAGGACTCTTCAGCCCAACCACTCCCATCATGCCCTGCTTCTCGGGGCATATTTACGGCAGCAGTCGACGGCTTGGCCCGCCGAAGTCTTCATGGTCTAATCTCATCGTTATTGGATTTCTTATGTGGGTTTAACAGGTGCTGCCTGCAACTCTTGGATTTTATGAGGGGCTATCCCATTACCGGTGGACATCAGTGTTGGACGCACACACTTATCCCAGCTTTTTTACTTAGGGGTACAGTTAATCTTCTTTGCGTGTTTCTGTGACCATCTTTGTCAAAGGCAGCGGAACTAATCCATCCGTTAGTGACACCCAGCTGGGACTGTGTCAGGCTATGTGACCATTCCAGCTACATCACCTGCACTAGTTCTAAATCTACTCTCCTTGACCGTTGGCCAATGCGTGCCAGGTAGTAGGGCACTTAGAACAGGTCACTTCCTGTGAAGCTGGGCACTTAACTTGTAGCGTCACTGGCATTGCAGAGACAGGATGAAACATGGACGTCACTTTGGCTGTGAAAGCCAGACAGACAGGCAGACAAAACAGGGAGTCAGGCCTGATAAGGTTTGGGCTCTAAAGCCCTTGTGTGTTATACCGAAAGGATTGTTTGCTGTTTTGACTGAGTCTAGTCTGTCTCTGACTGCCTCATTTGTAAGGTGTAGAGACCCCCTCTCTACTCTCTACCCGCCTCCCTCTTTCTGAATGGCCGCAGTCATTCTTCCTTGGAAGTCCTCAAACATGCGGCTCCATGCCAACTGAATCATATCAGGGCGTGTTGCCTGCTCTTGTGTTGTTTGTTTTGAAACGGTTTCTGGAGAACCTTGCTGCCTCACTCTCATCAGTGACACCAGTAAATCCTCTAACGTGTCATTAGATAGGAAGTGATTTCACATCTCGTATTTCCTTCACTTTCAGACATACCGTCATTTCCCAACTATTATTACACGGCTCTTCAGAGTGCTGCAGAAAATTCCATTCACATGAATGGGCCTTCCCAACGTTCGGAGGTCTGTTAAATCTATATAATCACCAGCAAAGTAGGCCTATGTAATCACCGCTGTCAATGGCAACGAGTGTTGTGCTTCTGATTAACGTCTTTCATATTACTCCGCAAGAAGTCTGTTCGCTTATTGCAATAGAATTTCATTGAAAGTGAAAGTCAGCTAATAAGACGTTGCCACGCAACACCTGAAACTGTCAAGTTTGTGTGACAGTTTGGCAAACCATTCATTTTGTCAGCGGAAGACACAAAACGGTAGCAAAATAATTTTTAAAGACCCATTATGTTAAGTTTCTTTTCTTGTTTTGGCAAGTAGCCGTATAATAAGCGGGATAATGTATTGTTCTGTTCTCCCTGTCGGGACTAATTTTTTGATAATTGAGTCCCGAAGTGTGACGTAGCGTTTCCATGACGGCAGAATCACTGGATCTAAACAAACTTTCGAAGTGGCATAAATAGCACTGAATGTAGACATGTGGCATCATTTCTAGCTAGTAAAAATAAATATATCCATTTAAACATGTTTTACCTGCTAGGCAGCAGCTTAGCCACATAACACGGATTCCCTGGCAGTTGTAATAGAAAGAAACAAAATTCCAGTGGATATTTCACGTCTTCTCAAAGACTGGCGGATGTTAAGAGCAAAACACGTCCGTGAATTTAAGGATTTTAACCGCATGCTGTGAAGTTACATGCAGGTCTCTTTTACGGAGGAAACCTATGCTAAAATAAAACTCTGTAGTCACGAATTTGATTGTGTTGAATATATATATAGGGTGTGTTCGAAACGGGTAAAGTTGCTGCCTTTTAAGATATCTAACTGGGGAGTAAGGCAGCAAGCGGTTGAAAACCGAAAAAACAAATTCTGCTGCCTTTTAAGATATCTTAGAATTCCCAAATAACGGTCATTTTTGAAGGCAGCATCGATGCACACTTCATGCTGCCTCCTACCCATAATCCCTTGCGGCAACGTCTGAAACAGCTGTGAAAGGTAAACAAACATGGCGGATGACATCGGTAATGGCTGCTGAATCTGTTTAAAATGTAATTTGTGTGATCTTATTTTGCTTAGATTTACAGATTACAGATTAGAAATAAACAATTTACTATCTGATTATGCCATTGTTGTAACCATTAATAGCGTCTGGTCTGATATATCTGCCGGCCGTAAAACTAATTTATACCGTTAGCCTGCTAGCTTACGTAAGCTAATTTAGTTTAACGTCAGGCCTTTGCTAACGTCATACCGTAGTGTTAACCAAAGATTCTAGAGTGCTACGCTCATTTTTAAAAGATGCATTTAATCCAAAGTCATGTCTAGTGAGATAGCTCTCTATGTAGGGAGGGAGGCAGTAGGCACCTGTCTCCCGTTTGGAACACACCCATTGTGTTATGTGATTCCTACAGTGTAAAAAATATACTAACGTCTTAGAAACGTTGTAAAATGATTGAAATACCGCTATGGTGATTTCTAATGGTAAATTGATTTGTTTAGATCCAGTTAAATTGCTGCCTTGACAACGCTACGTCATGGCTTCGGGACTCTATTACCGGCGGACAATACATTTATCCCTTACTTAGCTGTGCCTGATACAATGATTTTGCAAAATTTTGCGGCTTACACACAAATGCGTACAAATGACGAATGTGAAACTGTGAAATGTGCAGAAACCAGTGCCGGCGCTCTGCACACGCACATCACACACTGCGCGTAGGGCACCAAGTGCCTGGGGGGGGCACCAAAAAATCTGGGTCGTGAAAAATCACCACAATAGGCTACTAGTATTTAAATAACAAATAAAATATGTCTAAAACATGCTAATATGTAAAAGCAATTCAAAAGTAATATATGCCTAAACCAAATTAGTCGAGAAAAAGGTGAATCTCCTGTGCGGCCCTCTCTCCAGTCTCCCTCTGGTGCCCCCCTCCCCCACCTCCCAGTGGTCTGTTCGATTATTAATCCCAAATTTGGCAGACACCTTAGACATGGCCTCGAAAAGACACTAAAGGCCCATTCACACCAAAAACGATAACGATAACTATAAATAAATATCGTTCTCGTTAATATGAATGACGACGTTCACACGTAAACTATAACGATAACGACATGAAGAACGATATCGTTGGGGATCACTTTCAGAGCGATTTTCACAACGATAAAAGGCTAATAGCCAATCAGTCACATTTATTAACACAAGGAGAGACTTTGTTTATCGTTGTTCAGTGTGAACGCTTTTATCATTATGGTTCAAAGTCAAAGTCAAAGTCAAAGTCAGCTTTATTGTCAATTTCTTCACATGTTCCAGACATACAAAGAGATCGAAATTACGTTTCTCACTATCCCACGGTGAAGACAAGACATATTTTACCAATTTAAGTCCACAGTCAAACATAACATTCAAGTAAACAAAAAAGTAAGTAAATAAGTAAATAAGAGGGCACATATAATAATGAAAAAATAAGAGCAGCAAAATTTGGTTGAAATTGTCCATAGACAGTTAATAAAATACTAGTGCAAAGTCAGGCCAATAAAAGACTTGGGTAGTTCTGTTTGACCTAAGTAATAAAGAAAGTGGCATAGTGGTGCAAGTTATGTAAGAGCAGCAGAAGTGTTGTGTTTTCAGGACAACAACACCAAGTTGTAAAGTGTACAAGTGTGCAAGTGTGCAAGTGGAGTAGTGCGCAGGCGGCCATTGTGGGTCCAATGTCCAGGATGTTATGTAGCTGAGGGGTGGAGGGGAGAGGAGGGAGAGAGTTCAGCATCCTTACAGCTTGGTGTATGAAGCTGTTGGTGAGTCTGGTAGTGCGGGAGCGCAGGCTTCTGTACCTCTTCCCAGAGGGCAGTAGATCAAACAGATTGTGAGCGGGGTGACTTGCATCACTCACAATTTTGGTCGCCTTGCGGGTGAGGTGGGTGGTGTAAATGTCCAATGGTTATAGTTATAGTTATAGACTTTGTTTATCGTTGTTCAGTGTGAACGCTTTTATCATTATGGTTATAGTTATAGTTATCGTTATCGTTCTTGGTGTGAATGGGCCTTTAAGAGTCGGGGGCGGAAAAAAGGAAGAAGAAGGGACAGCGGGATGATGCTGCGCGTCACTTGCAGTTAAGACAACGTTTTAAAATCAAAATAATCTTTAGTTTTGTAGGCATGTCTGCTTATGCCAGGTAATACTACTACCGTCAATAAACTTTGTAACGTAAGTTCCTACTAGCCATGTTCATGTTCATGTGTTACATGGCAAATTATTGATGCTGGCTAGCTAGTTATTTTATGTTGTGGATATGAATATGGATTATGGGTTATTGAATGCAATTCAACACTGCTAAGACTAGCAATCCTTCTTCAGGTTGCTAGCTACCAATGCTATTTCTGATTATGCTTAAACTGGGCTTGCTATTTCTTTTAGCCATCAGAGATCTAGTCAGGTAACGTTAGAATAGTTTGCTTTGCATTTCAGGACGCTTTTTTGGCGTTTGTTATCAATTATGATCAATCTAATTGTGTAGTGAAAAAGTAACGCTACAAGTGACACTTTCACAATGTAATGAAATGATGAGTGGGAAATGGCTCTTGGTAAGGTGAACGTTGGAAAAACCCTGCATCTGAACGTGATATGATTTTGCTAAATTAGACAGCTTTAGATAAGTTTAGTTGTTGTTCTATGCGGTTATTTCCAAGAGGTTCATAGGCCAAGGGCGACATCTGTTGGTGAAACTGCAATTAGAAAAAAAAACTGAATTCTGAATTCTAAAATTCTGAATGGTTGTTATTCCTTTGGTGGTGGTGGTGGTGGTTGGTTGGTCGGTGGATGGGTGGGTGGGGGCACCCAAATGGCTAGCGCCAGCCCTGGCAGAAACGGTGATGTAAAATTGCCCTTGTGAGCGGTGGCCATCTGCTGCGTGTGGAGATTCGTTCTCTGGCCTCTGGTGACCAGTCAGGAATGCTGAAGCAGAAAGCCGCCGTTGAAAAGCAGTAAATATCCTTCTTGGTGCCGAAGCGATGATGTGCGGCCCTCTGAAGGTCACTGATGTTGTGCTTGAACTTGCTGAGAGGTGTCGAGCTCAAACGAGGTCTGTCAAACAGCCATTTATCACTCGTTTGGAAGACTTGTGTCTGTGTCCACTTTCCATTGTCTGGTCCTCTTCCTGTCTTTGGTGTTTATTTTCTGTCTTTGGTCCTCCTTCTGTCTCTTGTGTTTATTTTGTCTTTGGTCCTCCTTCTGTCTCTTGTGTTTATTTTCTGACTTTTATGGTGATTGACGTAGACAGCGAGTCTGACTTAATCAGCACATTTAAATTAGGGACAGCCACTCGGCAAGCTCATGGCTTGGAGCATACGCCTTGTTTCTGTGCCAGCCCATTGGAAGGGGGTTACAACGTTGAGAAAAAGATGTTTATAAACTGACAAATGCTGACAAATGGCAGCCCGTGGGACTGGAGACATTGAATCACATAAAAAGATTAGCCTGCTTCTGGAGAAGGAGATTTTGTACAGATCTCTTTAAGCCATCTGTTCTGAACGTGTGTGTGTGTGTGTGTGAGTGTGTGTGTTAGAATGTGTGTGAGAGTGTGTATGAGCAAATGTGTGTGTATGAGAGAGAGAGAGAGAGAGAGTGTGTGTGTGTGTGTGTGTGTGTGTGTGTGTGTGTGTGTGTGTAAGAGAGAGAGAGAGAGAGTGTGTGTGTGAGAGAGTGTGTGTGAGAGTGTGTATGAGTGTGTGTGTGTGTGTGTGTGTGTGTGTGTGTGTGTGTGTAAGAGAGAGAGTGTGTGTGTGTGTGAGCGTGTGTGTGTGGACTGAAGAGCCACCAAAAGGCCAGGGTGGGCCTTAGGGAGTTCTTCTCCTCTGTTGGGTGTGGGAACTGGGGGGGAAGAGAAAGAGAGAATCCTTCTATAAAAGAGAAAGAGGATCCTCGCGAGATTAAGCCCTTGTGTTCTACTGTCCACATGCCTAATGTGACCGACTCATTGTGCGCTGGAGATTACAATGGACTGAGATCAAATTCTTTTTTATATAGTTTGTGTGTGTGTGTGTGTGTGTGTGTGTGTATGTTTAGCATGAATATGTAGAATGCCAAATGTGCACTCCACGGTGAAACACAATACGATGCCCATTTGGGATTATTCATAAAGAAATGGTAGCTTATCTGAAAAATAAAACCGTAATGAACACTCAGATAAGCTGAACTGAGACCCTCAATGAGAGGGGTGATCAGTAGGGTCTTTTGGCTCCGGCTGGACCGGTGAAATCACTGCCTGTTATGAGACATAGTCGAGTCTTAGCTGGAGTTATTTCTTGGAGTTCAGATTATGAGGTCAATCAATATGGTCAGAGGGATGGAGAGGAAAGCTTCGGTCAGCATGAGAGATGTTCTTCTGCTCATTCAGCACAATGCATTAACAGTTGGTAAACCTTTGCCTTCAGCAAAGCCAAACCCCCCCTGTCAGCGTTGGCTTGGCCCAGTGGGTTGGCCACTGCTCTGTCTTTTCAAGTTCACTTCTGGGAACAGAATACAGCGACCCCAGTCATATTTGGGTAAACAGACATTCAGCACATGAGATGACATGAGCTGGGTGTTCATGTGATGTTTGCAGCCCCAGCTGTCAGCTGCCAGCTGCCATGACCCCTCAGTGCTTGTGCCAGGGGCAAATCTCTGTTGATGCCCCATTGGCCACCCCTCAGTGCTTGTGCCAGGGGCAGATCTCTGTTGATGCCCCACTGGCCACCCCTCAGTGCTTGTGACAGGGGCAGATCTCTGTTGATGCCCCACCCCTCAGTGCTTGTGCCAGGGGCAAATCTCTGTTGATGCCCCATTGGCCACCCCTCAGTGCTTGTGCCAGGGGCAGATCTCTGTTGATGCCCCACTGGCCACCCCTCAGTGCTTGTGACAGGGGCAGATCTCTGTTGATGCCCCATCCCTCAGTGCTTGTGCCAGGGGCAGATCTCTGTTGATGCCCCATTGGCCACCCTGCTGGGTTCAGTGTCAGTTCCTGAATCACTAGTAGATGTGCTGGAGCTGTTAGATGGTCCGGGGGAGGTGATGCTGGTGGTCATGGTGATGCTGGTGGTCATGGTGATGATGGTCACTCAGTCCTATTCATATTGCCCCCTTCAGTTTGGCCTCATTCTCTCACTCTGCCCCTCTCTCTCTCCCTCTTTCTCACTCTCTCTCACTCTGCCTCTCTCTCTCTCTCTCTCTCTCTCTCTCTCACTCTGCCTCTCTCTCTCTCTCTCTCTACTCTCTCTCTCTCTCTCTCTCTCCTCTGCCCCTCTCTCTCTCTCTCCCTCTCTCTCACTCTCTCCCTCTCTCTCACTCTGCCTCTCTCTCTCTGCCTCTCTCTCTCTCTCACTCTGCCTCTCTCTCTCTCTCTCTCACTCTGTCTCACTCTCTCTCACTCTGCTGTGTGTGTGTGTGTGTGTGTGTGTGTGTGTGTGTGTGTGTGTGTGTGTGTGTAAGTGAGCATGATCCAGGGTCTGTAACACAACACACTACACACACACTCTGAAGCTCTATTTAGGGGAGGGGAAGTTCCAGAATACACAAAACTATTTCTGACTGCTGCCAAAATGTCACTGACGAGGCCTGTAAGAAAGTAGCCGAGCAGCTCGGCCTGGGATCTGTGTCGGCCGATATCTACCTTGTTGACTGGTGCTGGCTATTGGCCGATATCTACCTCGTTGACTGGTGCTGGCTATCGGCAAATGATATGACATTTACTGATGCCAGTGTCCGATGCTTATCTGTTATGTTGCAACAGTTCTGCAGTAGCTAACTGTGTTATGTGTGACGGCACATTCAGAGTGCTATGAAGAGCTACAACATGAAAGTAAAGACTTTTGTTTATAGATTGGAAATAGAAAAAAATATGTATCAGCATTCTGCATAGTCTGGACGGGGTCAAATCTGCCATGATGCTCAAGAGTGGACCAGTGAAGGAGTCATTTGATTATTTTTAAACAGAATGATAAAAAGATACATTTCTCTTGATGCATTTGTCTTTGTTTCTGACTATTTGAAGATGCCTCTCTCCTTTGTGAAGAGGTCCTTGTGTTTTTCTGACTATTTGAGGATGCCTCTCTCCTTTTTGTGAAGAGGTCCTTGTGTTTTTCCATGTTGCGTGACGTGACTGGGGCTGCGGGATTCGAGCCGGAGTCGGAAAATTGAATCCACTGAAGTGGTCAGCGAGGCCTGAGCTGTCCTTTTCACACACACACACACACACACACACACACACACACACACTGAGCAGCTCACTGAGGGAAGGGATGAAAGCTTCCACACAGCGCTTCATGTTGCCACAGCACTTCTCATCGCCCAGCACGACTGAGTTTCTGTCTGCAGAGGATTCGTCTGACGTGGTGGATCTCCGCCAGACAGAGCGGCGGACGCGTCCACGCTGGGCTTTAATACGGACGCCAATGATCAGCCAATCAAAAGCACACGGTGGTGAAGATGCCTCAAAAGTGGCGGTCAACCAGAAGAGTGAGAACAACTCGTGTACGTCAACAAAGAGGAGGTTTAGAGGAGGACGCAACTCACATGATGGGAGTGGAAAAGAGAGAGAGAGGAGGGGGGGATAGAGGACCTTGGAAAGAAAGAAAGAAATAAAGAAAAAAAAAGAAACGCAGGAACGGGGGGAGATTGGGGAGGGCGGCTGTCCATTAATTTCACGTGGACAGGATGGTTGACTGGTTTTTAATTAAAGATATGGTATTTCCAATCATGTGCCATTACAGCCCTTTAAATGGCTGCAGAGGATTTGGGTCTCTTGATCGCTCATGACACCGTGGTGGGCCTCGAGCGCTCCCTCTTCCTGCTGTGTGCTGTGCTGAATAGCAGTTAGTCAAACGTAGAAAAGAAGCTTTAGGTTCATCAGAAAATAATAAATGGACTGGTCTGTAGGTGAGGTCAGAGTCTGTGTCCTGTTCCCGAAAGTGATATTTACTAATGTAGTCACACTAATCCGTGTAACAGAGCAAGTATTTTAAGTTTTATATTTGATTTGAGTCAGGTCCTTGAAATCCTTGAAATTTTGCTAATGTTGCTAGTGTGTGTGTGTGTGTGTGTGTGTGTGTGTGTGTGTGTGTATAGGTCACTGGGCTGCTTCATGATACAGCTGTGTGTGCTCCTCCTCTCCCTCCTCATTCACACGTTGCCATTTCCACATGTTTACATCCACACTACTGGGAGTCACATCCACACTACTGGGAGTCACATCCACTCTACTGGGAGTCACATCCACACTACTGAAAGTCACATCCACACTACTGAGAACTGAGAGTCATATCCACACTACTGGGAGTCACATCCACACTACTGAAAGTCACATCCACACTACTGAGAACTGAGAGTCACATCCACACTACTGGGAGTCACATCCACACTACTGGGAGTCACATCCACTCTACTGGGAGTCACATCCACACTACTGAAAGTCACATCCACACTACTGAGAACTGAGAGTCATATCCACAACTGAGAGTCACATCCACATCCACACTACTGAAAGTCACATCCACATCCACACTACTGAGAACTGAGAGTCACATACACACTACTGGGAGTTACATCCACACTACTGGGAGTCCATCCACTACTGGGAGTCACATCCACTCTACTGAAAGTCACATCACACTACTGAGAACTGGGAGTCACATCACATCCACACAACTGAAAGTCACGTCCACACTACTGAGAACTGAGAGTCATATTCACACTACTGAGAGTCACATCCACACTACTGGGAGTCACATCCACACTACAGAGAGTCACATCCACACTACTGAGAGTCACATCCACAGTACTGGGAGTCACATCCACACTACTGAGAGTCACATCCACATTACTGAGAGTCACATCCACACTATTGAGAGTCACATCCACACTACTGAGAGTCACATCCACATGAGCTTGCCTGCGGTCAGTCCAAACCAGAGCAGAATTGAATCTAGCTCAGATCAGAACCAGATTGAGCCCAGAATAAGAACCAGATTGAGCTCAGGTCAGACCATGATCCCTTGCTGTGGTCAGCTGCTGTTGAAGTAAAATGCAGGCGTGTGTGTGTGATGGAAAGTCAGGGAATAGATTTGTAACTTTCTATATGGTCTGTGATATTTGGCCTGCTGAAAGATGCTCTTTGTTCAAAACCTGTTTCAGACAGAGACCTGGGTCAGCCTCTGGACGCTTGGAAATGGACTCAAATGAATGTAGAAAGTGAACGTGATGAGAGTGCAAACTAGCTGACAGTCAACTGTAACTCCTAGTATTTTATAAATCTTATTTCATATAATGTTTTTAGTTGCTCCCCTTGCCTTCCAGAATTTGGGAAGACCGAGACACCATTGTTATCACCCTGCAAATCCAGGCCTGTCTCTGTGGAGTGCCCCAGAAAAGTCCGGAAGTTGTGACGATGTGCGGCGTACATCTCTCAGTGCTTCAGCCTCCAGGAGAGGTCCACAGGCAGTTATATTGGGTTGACCCACATCAGGACTGCCCCCTCGACCTCGTTAATTATCTCAGTAATAGTGGGGAGGTCACCACAGGGCCTGTCTTTATTAAGATTTCAGGATAGTCTCATCTCGTGTCTCGAGTGTGTTGGCCATCTTTTGAGTTGTGCCTATAAACTGCATAAAGCTTTACTTGTTGTATTTGAGCCACATGGTACAAATCTTACTGTAAAGAAGTGAAACATTATGCAACCATTAGTGGACACACAGCTCTCTCTTTCTCATCGTTACTTTCAGTGTGGATACAGATGTCCATTTAAGAGTCATTGTTACTGTCAGTGTGGATAAAGATGTCCATTTAAGAGACATTGTTGTTCACTGTCTTGGTGAAAAACAGGGCCGGAAGTGGCTGTGTTGAAGACCTGGAGTAGCTTCTTATGTAAACTGGGGACAGTGGTGGTCGTGGCATTCAGGGGGCTATTTAAAGATCCCAACATGAATCTGTACTCTACTTGCAGGATAAATAAATTACCACATAATTACCACTTGCTGCTAGTGTTAATTTTGTCACCTATTTTTAATTTAGTCTTAGTCTTAGTCTTGTGTCGAAATGTCCTTTTTAGTCTTTGTCATATTTAGTCATTCAAATATCATTTTTGTTAGTCAAGTTTTAGCCCATCTAAAAGTCTCTCGTCATTTTAGTCTAGTTTTAGTCAAAAGAAAACTAAAGGTATCTTAGTCTTAGTCAGTTTTAGTCAACACATTTTAGTCTTTTTTTTATAACAAATTATTTCTGATTACCATTTGAGTCAAATAGTGTTTCACACATCTCAATTTTCCAATAATATTGTGTGTCCACAGGGCTACTCGTCTGTTATAATAACTCATTCTGATTTTTTTGTCAGTCAGTATGTTTACATGCACAGGTAAGTCGAGCTACAGTTATAGCTCGGCTGGGATTTGACCATAGACAGTAAAAAGATTTGACTGGACCACTGTCATTCGTAGACCAGTGTTTCTCAAAGTGTGGTCCGGGGGATCACTGGTGGTCCATAAGTTATCCCAAGTGGTCTAACTTGAGCAGGCGGGTAAAATATAATATAGATTAGTTGTTTGCAATATTGAACCAACTTGTAAAAAAAACAGTTCTGCAACACTGTCTATGTAAGATATGCCAGTTTAAATCATACAGTATGAATCCACACAATAAGCAAAGTGCAAAGACAATAAGCAAGGTGGTTCAGTGAGTAGGCCTATTGTGTAGACTAATTATAGGCTACTGTTGAAGTAGGTCTAATCTTTTTTTTTTTTTTGCCAGGGTTAGTTAAGTGGTCCTGAAACTGAAAAAAGTTTGAGAAACACTGTCAGTAGGCCAAAATATTAATGTTTTACTCCGCGCTTCGCTAGATGGCGATATGCCCCCAAACACAACACATTCCCCAAACAGACTCTCCATCTTAGCCATAGCTAACTTGCTAGCGAACTTTCCATATTAGCTTACTTGCTGGCAAACTTTGCATCATCAGTCTAACTAGTTAAATAGTTGACATTACATGATGAACATTTTTCGATATGGACATTCTGGGGATGTTCATTTGTATGAGAAGCTTCAACTTCTGGGTATGTAGCATTGTGGCATAAAGCTTAGGTAGTTAGCTTGCTAACTCTGGCAGAAATCTCCAGTGTTCTTGTTCCATGTAGTTTGATGTTGCAGCCACAGGGTTGCAGCAACAGCACGTAGATAGACTAGCCTACAGGAAAGCTGTTGCGTGATGAACTCATTCAAATATTTTGAAAAAACTTAACAGCTAGATATTCTTCTCTTCTCTAGTCTTCTCATTTTGTAGACCTAAAATGAAGAGAGATTTTATCTTAGTTTTTATTTCATGCAAAAAATTTTAGTCTCGTCTTTTTTTTCATCAACAATAATGCATCTTAAGATAGTCTTAGTCAGTGTTTCAGGACATACTGCTGTCTCGTCATCGCCTCGCCTTAGTCATGAAAAAAGGTTGTTGATCTAACATATTTCCTCTCGCCTCTGCCTGACTTAAATGAACACTACTTGCTGCATAAATACATTGAAGAAAAAGGGAAAAGGGATGCATTTGCGCTGTGACTACGTCACATGTGTTTGAGAGGAGGTGTTTACTGAAACGGCTGGAGTGATTTTGACACCCTGGAGGTGGAGGTGGTTGGTGTTGTTGAGTGAGGTGAGCACAGGGTTTCCACGCCTGATTCTCTTGTGATGGAGGCCATGGGACACACCTGCAAAGATAAGAGCCTCTCCTCCCTCTCCTCTCTAAATCTGGCCCCCCTCTCTCTCTCTCTTCCGCTCCCTCTCTCTTTCCATCTCTCTCTTTCTCTCCTTACAAAATCTGTGTTCAATTTGCTTCCTCAACCATCTCTCATCTCTCCCTTATGTTCTCTCTCTCTCTCTCTCTCCCCTCCCTCTTTCTTTCTCACTCTTCCTTTCATCTCCTTCACCTTTCCATCCTTGTCCATCATTCTGTCTTTCTCCCTTCATTCCAGTCCTTCCACCTCCCCCCCTCCTCCTCTCTTCCTTTCATCGCCCGGTTCATGTGTGCTATCTGCCATCCTGGGCTCCTGAACAAAGGAATTCACGCACGACTCACTCTGGTCTTTGTCCAGCTGAAGGTGGAGACTCCTGCTGAGAATGGAGGCCTGTTTTTTTTTTTTATATAAAGTTTATTTTTGGGCTTTTTGCCTTTATTTGGACAGGACAGTGAAAAGTGACAGGAAGTAAGTGGGAGAGAGAGATGGGGAGGGGTCGAGAAATGACCGCAAAGATCCCAACATGAATCTGTGAACTGACAGTGAAAAGTGACAGGAAGTAAGTGGGAGAGAGAGATGGGGAGGGGTCGAGAAATGACCGCAGGTCGGATTGGAACCTGGGTCCCCGTGGGCACTCGGACCCGTATACGGTACGGGCGCATAGCCTGCTGCGCCACAGCACCCCCACAGTAGCTGTTTGTATCCGTCGTCACTATGGTGCAAAAGAAAATGTCTTCTCAACATTTGTCATATTTCTCACTACCCGTAATCGACCAATAATAATCAATACCAAACAATCATTTTAATGTCTGTTTCTGCACACCTTATGTTGGGTATCAAATGTTATTGATTCCGATCCTGCTTATCAATTCCTCATTTCGAGGATAAGGCCTTAATAATACATACAAATTTTTCTTTCATTTTTCAGTCCCCGTTTCAATTCTTTCTTATTGATTCCACTCAGTTCTGATATTTCATTTCCCAACCCTGCGCACACCTTAATTATCACAAGAGGCTGTCGGATGCATTGGGACACCTAAATAGGCTGTGAACAAGTCATTAGTATGAATACTAATGTGAGTGCATATTCCTCAGTGGCTCTCTGTGCATTCATCCCAGTCAGACAGAGGCACGCGAGTTCTCCGCTGATGTTTTATTCATCGTCCTGGGTTAACTGGCCACTAAATCCTTTATGCCAGCGCATGAAACATTCAGCGCACTCCCTGACACCTGTGGGTCAGCCAATCAGGGCTCTCCGTGGGTCTTCTGGCGAGTTTTAATTGGTCAGTCCGTGGAGAGTAATGGGCTGCTGGGAGGTGACCTTAGGGGACATGGGAGAGATGTGGAGCAGGCTATTAGTGTGTGTCGTTCATAAGTGTGTGTGTGTGTGTGTGTGTCTGTGTGTGTGTTCGTGTGTTCTCCAGATCAAACCATAGTCATGCATAGTGGCTGGAGCAGCCAAGCTTTAGTGAACAGCTTATTTGAAGGCCATGGACATACATCTTTCTTTCGAAAACAGAAATGGTGAGGCAAGGTAGGCAAGAGAGATACATTGCTGGTCAAAACGTTAGCGTAAGAACTGGTTTATAATGCTGAATGAAGCACAAAGCTTTACAAAAGCACATCCACTGTTTAAAGTCACAAACACAACGAACTAAGGTAACTTTTATGCATGCGCGAACCTATACATACCGGTAGATAGTCTGTGCCATAACATTTATTCCTGCAGGCTGCCCATTTTGGCTGTCATACTTAAATGGCTTTGCAAGAAGTAGGCCTACATAGACCATAACTTGTACTACTGTCATCTTCTTTAAGAACTTTTCCCAATATTTCCCATAGCCTATATCGCTTTTCCTGAAGGGGTGTCTTTATTATTTTAACTCGCGTCTTCAGCTTCTTTACTGTTGACTTAACTGTATTGATGCTTTACTGTATTGATGCTAGCCTTCTTGTGATATTTTAAGTAGGCCTATTTGTAGAAAATATATATTTAATTAATTTTAACTGACCCGCCCGCAAATGACCCGAATATCATTAAAATATTTTGTTTATGACTCATAACCGCGGGTGACCGCGGTCATCCGCGGGCGACCGTTTAATTTCGGGCAGACCGCGCAACACTGTCCAGCGGTGAGTGCAGAGGAACCGTGTCTCTGGCGGATCAGCTCACAGAGCCGGTTCTGAATGGATGGACCACTTCGTCCAACTCAATCTCACTCTCCACCACTCTCAGGGACCGGGGACACACACTGCAGAAGCACTGAAGTGTGTGTGTGTGTGTGTGTGTGTCTAAATGTGTTTGCCACTGACTCATAGAATGTGGCATGCCGCATGATTCTTTCTAAGGATTCTTTCTAAGCTTGTGCGTGTTGTCATACTGATCTCTCTCTGTAATGCACACACACACATGCATACACACTCACACACACATGCATACACACTCACACACACATGCATACACAGCGGAGGAGATGAGAGACAGAGAAAGGCCAAAGACGAGAAGAGGTAAAGATGTCTTTGAAGAGTGAGGAGAGCTCAGTGCATTAGAGCGGCCATGTTAATCCTGTGTCCAGCCTATCATGCGCTGTGGCCCAGTAAAGGTTAATGTGCTGCATGTGTGAATCCTCATGACTACACTGCAGTCACACAGTAAAATGGGCCGTTCAGTAGAGCTGTATTTCAAATGTGCGTGTGTGTGTGCGTGCGCATGGCCACGAGATAGGCCAGGTCAGATATGTGCGTGTGTGTGTGCGTGCGCATGGCAACGAGATAGGCCAGGTCAGACATTTGATTTACATGGGTTTCATTGTGTTTTTCCCCCTCAAAAATACCATAGTCCATTGGTATAACCTTACTGTTGGAAGAATAATCTACGGTTCCACTTAGAACGTCACAGAACCCTATGATGGTCTTTCAAGAATGAATCAACAGAGGAGTAAAGATGAACTTGGTGGATCCTGTTAAGATGTTATAGTT
>NC_063203.1:29142504-29247504 GCF_017589495.1 Alosa alosa
AGGAGAGGGAGAGAAAGAGGGGGAGAGAGAGGAGAGAGGGGGAAGAGGGGAGAGAGAGGGAGAGGGAGAGAGAGGGAGAGGGAGGGAAGAGGGGAGAGAGAGGAGAGGAGAGAAAGAGGGGAGAGGAGGGAGGGAGGTAAGAGGGGAGAGAGAGGGAGAGGGAGAGAAAGAAGGGAGAGAGGGGAGAGGGAGAGGAAGAGGGGAGAGAGAGGGGAGAGGGAGGGGAAGAGGGGGAGAGAGAGGGAGAGGGAGGGAAGAGGGAGAGAGAGAGGAGAGGGGAGAGAGAGGGGAGAGGGAGGGGAAGAGGGGGAGAGAGAGGGGAAGAGGAAAATGTAGCGTTGGCAGCAGCTGCTGCAGAGGCCGTGATGAAATTAGCGGACGTGCACACTGTCCACCTGGGGAACGCAAGCCTCAGCAATGTCACCCCCACGCCGTGTGTGTGAGTGGGGTCAGCAATGCCACCCTCACGCAGTGTGTGTGTGTGTGAGTGGGGTCAGCAATGCCACCCTCACGCCGTGTGTGTGTGTGTGTGTGTGTGAGTGGGGTCAGCAATGCCACCCTCACGCCGTGTGTGTGTGTGTGTGTGTGTGTGTGTGTGTGTGTGTGTGAGTGGGGTCAGCAATGTCACCCTCACGCCGTGTGTGTGTGTGTGTGTGTGTGTGAGTGGGGTCAGAGTGGGGGATGACCATGCATCATTCACATGGCTCAGGCTGCTGGAACGGTAGTCCTTGCTGTGGTGGGATGTGCATCATGTCACGTCCATAGGTCACGTCCCATGCCTTCAGCCTTCCTGTGTGTGTGTGTGTGTTTGCGTGTGTGTGTGGGGGGGGAGAGGGGTCAGCCCTGAGGCAGCTCAGCATGAGGAGAGGGAGCGCTGGAGAGGCTCAACCAGACTCGGCCCAGGTCCGGCCCGGAGGCAGCTGGTGTTTAGGTCCAGTTCTGCTGTGAGCGGAGCTGACCGAGTGGCCTGTCACTCAGTGAGACACAGACAGCTGAAAGTTAAACACCGAGCAGAGGGGGCAGCTGTGGAGGAGGTGTTTGGACTTTTGTGTGTGTGTGTGTGTGTGCAGATGTGTGTGTGTGTGCAGATGTGTATGTGTGTGTGTGTGCAGATGTGTGTGTGTGTGTGTGTGTGCAGATGTGTGTGTGTGTGTGTGTGTGTGTGTGTGTGTGTTGTTTGATCTCATAGGCCCAAGGGAGAGGGGGTTAGAAATAAGCTGAATTGGTTTCATCAGGGAGCAAACGCATTGGCAGCCCCATACCATCTTCTCTGCTGACAAATGTGTTTTGGCTGATAGGATCTGCTGAGAGAGAGTGAGAGAGTGAGAGTGTGAGAGAAGAGAGAGAGAGAGAGAGAGAGAGAAGAGAAGAGAGAGAGAGTGAAAGAGAGGGAGAGAAGAGAAGAGAGAGAGAGTGAAAGAGAGGGAGAGAAGGAGAAAGAGAGAGGAAGGAAGAGGGTGGCCGGGGGGTAGTGATGCAGCTGTTGCCGTGGTTTTGTTGTTGTCACACTGAGCATCTCTCGCCTCCGTCAGCAAACACGGCTGCCTTCCTGAGCAATGAGAGAGAGAGAGAGAGAGAGAGAGAGAGAGAGAGAGAGAGGACGTTGGGGGGGTAGACGGCCTGGAGGAAGAGGAGAGCTATGCCTCTGGGCTACAGAAACAGCATTGGTTCAAACTCCCCATTAAAGATGCCATTTCAGCGCGCCAAAGCAAGATGCTCACTTTTTAATGGTATGAAGAGAGTAGTTATATGAAAGTGCAACACAAATCCTATTAGTGCTGGTGTTTCTTTTACATTCTATTTTTTTCTTCTTTTGCTTTGAGAAACTTTGCACATTTTTGCTTTGCAGCCATTCAGTTAATAAGTAGCAAGCCTGGAGTAGAGCATCATATGGGGTTGGAGCAGTCTGGTTTGTGTAATGAAATCTGACTAGCGCTAATGGCTAATGGCTAATTGAGTTTGCAGAAATCAACTCGCCTCAATTAGAGGACCAAGCACAGAGGGTATGTAAAACAAGTGTGTGTGTGTGTATCTGTGTCTGTGTGTGTACGCGTGTGTGTGTGTGTGTGTGTGTGTGTGTGTGTGTGTGTGTGTGTGCGCTTGTGTTTACAGTGTGTGTGTGCGTGTGCGTGCCTGTGTGTTTGTGTGTGTGTGCGCATGTGTGTGTGTGTGTGTGTATGAGTGAGAGGGCAAACATCAGTCTGTAACTTAGACTGTGTATTCATGTAAAGGTATCAGTGTCAGCGTGGAATATGAAATGACAATGCCACAATGTAATGATTATGTTGTACTGACGCATGTAAGAAAAGACGCAGGAACAGTGTGTATTATTTGGTTCTGCTGCCCTTTATTGTTCTCTGCCCTGCTCCCTCCATATAGGGGCTGCAGCACTGCCCTTTCTGTAGACCTGGACAAAGAGTGGTTCTATAGGGCAGTGGTTTTCAAAGTGGGGGGCCGGGGCAACAAATAAATACATTTGAAAAATGTTAAATATAGCTATTACTATGAGGGTAGTCATACAACGCCATTATAATAATGTTAAATATAGCTATTACTATGAGGGTAGTCATACAACGCCATTATAATAATGTTAAATATAGCTATTACTATGAGGGTAGTCATGCCATTATAATAATGTTAAATATAGCTATTACTATGAGGGTAGTCATACAACGCCATTATAATAATGTTATAGCTATTACTATGAGGATACAACGCCATTATAATAATGTTAAATATAGCTATTACTATGAGGGTAGTCATACAACGCCATTATAATAATGTTAAATATAGCTATTACTATGAGGGTAGTCATGCAATGCCATTATAATAATGTTAAATATGGCTATTACTATGAGGTAGTCATACAATGCCATTATAATAATGTTAACATAGCTATTACTATGAGGTTAGTCATACAAGCATCATTATAATAATGTTAAATATAGCTATTACTATGAGGGTTGTCATACAACGCCATTATAATAATGTTCAATATAGCTATTACTATGAGGGTAGTCATGCCATTATAATAATGTTAAATATAGCTATTACTATGAGGGTAGTCATACAATGCCATTATAATAATGTTAAATATAGCTATTACTATGAGGTTAGTCATACAAGCGCCATTATAATAATGCTAAATATAGCTATTACCATGAGGGTAGTCATACAATGCCATTATAATAATGTTAAATATAAGCTATTACTATGAGGGTAGTCATGCCATTATAATAATGCTAAATATAGCTATTACTATGAGGGTTGTCATACAATGCCATTATAATAATATTAAATATAGCTATTACTATGAGGGTAGTCATGCAATGCCATTATAATGTTAAATATAGCTATTACTATGAGGTTGTCATACAATGCCATTATAATGTTAAATATAGCTATTACTATGAGGTTAGTCATACAACGCCATTATAATAATATTAAATATAGCTATTACTATGAGGGTAGTCATGCAATGCCATTATAATAATGTTAAATATAGCTATTACTATGAGGTTAGTCATACAACGCCATTATAATAATGTTAAATAAAGCTATTACTATGAGGTGGTCATACAATGCCATTATAATAATGTTAAATATGGCTATTACTATGAGGGTAGTCATGCAATGCCATTATAATAATGTTAAATAAAGCTATTACTATGAGGTGGTCATACAATGCCATTATAACAATGTTAAATATAGCTATTACTATGAGGGTAGTCATACAATGCCATTATAATAATGTCTCGCATATCTGAACATTATATTTTCCATGATAATGACTGAGAATAATAGTAGAGTGATAGCTCTCATATAGCAGAAAGCCCCAAATGCAGTTTTTCACACACTATGCAGCTCCATTTACTTGAAGTGCTTGTGGCTAAAATAATTATTAGGATTAGCTTAATGTGTTTTGCTGTAGTGTTGTCGATGGGTTTAATAACACATCTAGGGGTCCTTGGCCAGAACCTAGTGGTATTTGGGGGGCCTTGTCATGGAAAAGTTTGGGAACCCCTGCTATAGGGGATATGTAGAAAGGACTACTTAGAACATCTTATCTTCCCATGCCTGTCATCAGTAAGGACCCCCCACCTGTGGCGGTTCTAAATGCCCGGTTCTGTCATTGGGAAAGATAGGGCTGCTTTGACTTTGTGGACAAGGGTAGCGAAAACCACAGCTATAAAGGCCAAAGGCTTTCTGCTTTCTGCTCATTGGATAAGATTGGCCTGCAGGATTAAATTTCCCTGCTCAGCTAAGCCTGGGGGGGTGGAAGGAGAGAGAGGGATGGAGAGAGAGAGAGGGAGAGATGGAGATGGAGGGAGAGAGAGGGAGAGAGAGCGAGAGATGGAGGGAGTGAGAGAGATGGAAGTGGTGGTGGTGGTGGTGGTGGTGGTGGTTTGGCTGGCAGTGCACTTTTCTGCAGCCTTTATCAATTTATCTCAGGATTTATTTGTGTCTCTCAACAGAAAATGGAGGTCAGAGGTTGAGTGATACTGTAATGTGCTCCTTAGTCTTGAGCTGTGTGTGTGTGTGTGTGTGCTGTAGGTTGCAGTAGGTTTGTGTGTATTTGGTAGGAAGGTTGTGTGTGTGTGTGGTACTTGTGGGTTTAGTGTGTGTGTGTATGCCTGTGCGTGCCTGTGTGTGTGTGTGTGTGTGTGTGTGTGTGTGTATGAGTGAGAGGGCAAACATCAGTCTGTAACCAGACTGTGTATTCATGTAAAGGTATCAGTGTCAGCGTGGAATATGAAATGACAATGCCACAATGTAATGATTATGTTGTACTGGACGCATGTAAGAAAAACGCCAGGAACAGTGTGGCTTATTTGCCCTGTTGCCCTTATTGCCCTCTTTGCCCTGCTCCCTCCATATAGGGGCTGCAGCACTGCCCTTTCTGTAGACCTGGACAAAGAGTGGTTCTATAGGGCAGTGGTTTTCAAAGTGGGGCGGGGGCATTTTGAAAAATGGGCAACAAATAAACGCCATTGTAAAATGTTAAATATAGCTATTACTATGAGGGGTCATGTAGTCATACAAGTCACACAAGCCATTATAATAATGTTAAAATAAAGCTATTACTATGAGGGTAGTCATACAAGCGCCATTATAATAATGTTAAATATAGCTATTACTATGAGGGTAGTCATGCCATTATAATAATGTTAAATATAGCTATTACTATGGGGTAGTCATACTAATGCCATTATAATAATGTTATAGCTATTACTATGAGGATACAAGCATGTTATAATAATGTTAAATATAGCTATTACTATGAGGGTAGTCATGCCATTATAATAATGTTAAATATAGCTATTACTATGAGGGTAGTCATGCAATGCCATTATAATAATGTTAAATATAGCTATTACTATGAGGGTAGTCATACAACGCCATTATAATAATGTTAAATATAGCTATTAATAAGAGGTTAGTCATACAACGCCATTATAATAATGTTAAATGTAGCTATTACTATGAGGGTTGTCATACAACGCCATTATAATAATGTTAAATATAGCTATTACTATGAGGGTAGTCATGCCATTATAATAATGTTAAATATAGCTATTACTATGAGGGGTAGTCATTGCAATGCCATTATAATAATGTTAAATATAGCTATTACTATGAGGTTAGTCATACAACGCCATTATAATAATGTTAATTATAGCTATTACTATGAGGGTTGTCATACAATGCCATTATAATAATGTTAAATATAGCTATTACTATGAGGGTAGTCATGCCATTATAATAATGCTAAATATAGCTATTACTATGAGGGTAGTCATGCAATGCCATTATAATAATGTTAAATATAGCTATTACTATGAGGTTAGTCATACAACGCCATTATAATAATGTTAAATATAGCTATTACTATGAGGGTTGTCATACAATGCCATTATAATAATGTTAAATATAGCTATTACTATGAGGGTAGTCATGCCATTATAATAATGTTAAATATAGCTATTACTATGAGGGTAGTCATACAACGGCATTATAATAATGTTAAATATAGCTATTACTATGAGGGTAGTCATACAATGCCATTATAATAATGTTAAATAAAGCTATTACTATGAGGGTAGTCATACAATGCCATTATAATAATGTTAAATATAGCTATTACTATGAGGGTAGTCATACAATGCCATTATAATAATGTTAAATAAAGCTATTACTATGAGGGTAGTCATACAATGCCATTATAACAATGTTAAATATAGCTATTACTATGAGGGTTGTCATACAATGCCATTATAATAATGTCTCGCATATCTGAACATTATATTTTCCATGATAATGACTGAGAATAATAGTAGAGTGATAGCTCTCATATAGCAGAAAGCCCCAAATGCAGTTTTTTCACACTATGCAGCTCCATTCTTGAAGTGCTTGTGGCTAAAATAATTATTAGGATTAGCTTAATGTGTTTTTGCTGTAGTGTTGTCGATGGGTTTAATAACACATCTAGGGGGTCCTTGGCCAGAACCTAGTGGTATTTGGGGGGCCTTGTCATGGAAAAGTTTGGGAACCCCTGCTATAGGGGATATGTAGAAAGGACTACTTAGAACATCTTATCTTCCCATGCCTGTCATCAGTAAGGACCCCCACCTGTGGCGGTTCTAAATGCCGGTTCTGTCATTGGGAAAGATAGGGCTGCTTTGACTTTGGACAAGGAGCGCGAAAACCACAGCTATAAAAGGCCAAAGGGAGAGCTTTCTGCTTTCTGCTCATTGGATAAGATTGGCCTGCAGGATTAAATTTCCCCTGCTCAGCTAAGCCTGGGGGGGGTGGAAGGAGAGAGAGGGATGGAGAGAGAGAGGGAGAGATGGAGATGGAGGGAGAGAGAGGGAGTGAGAGAGAGATGGAGGGAGTGGTGGTGGTGGTGGTGGTGGTTTGGCTGGCAGTGCACTTTTCTGCAGCCTTTATCAATTTATCTCAGGATTTATTTGTGTCTCAACAGAAAATGGAGGTCAGAGAGGTTGAGTGATACTGTAATGTCTTAGTCTTGGTACTGTGTGCGTGTGTGTGTGTGCTGTAGGTTGCAGTAGGTTTTGTGTATTTGGTAGGAAGGTTGTGTGTGGAGTGTGACTTGTGGGATTATTTAGTGTGTATTAGGGTGCGGATTTGTGTGTGTGTGTGTGCGTGTGTGAGTGTGTGTGTGCATTCCACCTTGACTACCCTGCCAGCACTTACCGCATACGAGTGACTTGAAAGCTATTTTTGGACATAGCCACTCTAGACCGCTGAAGGTCAGTAATACAATAAGCACTCTGATAATAACACATCAGCTCTGCCTATACATTCCCCACACACTCTGATAATAACACATCAGCTCTGCCTATACATTCTATACATTCCCCACACACTCAGTTGCATTCCAGCAGGCCTGTGCGCTTGGCTGGATTATTTAAAACCCCAAAATGTAAGTGAAATCTAGACACACTCACACAGTTAAGCACTGGACTTCAAAGTCTCCGGCCTGATTTTGTGTGTGTGTGTGTGTGTGTGTGTGCTATAGGCTGTCGTAGGTTTTGTGTATGAGGTAGGAAAGTTCTGAGTGTGTGAGTGTGTGCGTGCGTGCGTGCGTGCGTGTGCGTGCATGCTATCTGGTGGTGTTGAGTGCTATGCATTGTGATTTCTACATGTTTCTGACTTGTGCCTGAGAGGGAGAAGACAAACACACAGCTTTCCATCACATCACACGCTAGCAGCTCACCGCTAGCTCTCCGCATCACGCCACATTAAACTATTGCAGTTATTTAACCTATAAGGACTTTCTCAGAGATAGGACACACATACACACACACACACACACACACAAACACAAACGCACACACACAAATTGATGACCAACAAAGACATTTGCACAAACACACACTCACTCGCTCACACACACACACACACACAAACACACACAAATTGATGGCCAACAAAGACATTTGCACAAACACACACACACACACACATACACACACACACATAACTCTCCGTCAGCAGAGTCCCATGTTCTATAAGCTGGCTTGTCATAACCTGAGGTACAGGAACACGTGAGACGCCGGAACATAGTAGTTCAACAGCTCAATTGGACACGTGAGACGCTGGAACATAGTAGTTCAACAGCTCAATTGGACACGTGAGACGCTGGAACATAGTCTCAATTGGACATGTGAGACGCTGGGACACAGGGGTTCAACAGCTCAATTGGACACGTGAGACGCTGGGACACAGGGGTTCAACAGCTCAATTGGACACGTGAGACGCTGGGACACAGGGGTTCAACAGCTCAATTGGACACGTGAGACGCTGGGACACAGGGGTTCAACCCATATATACAAAACATACTTAAGATGCTGCTACTGCTTCTTCATAGAGAGAGATATTCATATCTGTCCAATCTAGCAGATAACACTAGCTCTGACACGAGCAAATTGACATTTTCCAGGAAGGAGCATGTTTAGTTATCTCTCCAGCAGTGTTCCTCAGATGTGCTATCTTTCCTCCGTTGTGGTATCTTTCCAGAGTGTGGGCATAATGTGTGCTGCGACAAACAGTTTGATGTTTAAAAGCGTGAAAGAGAGTGAAATTAATCTCGGGGCGAGTGGATGTGCCGATGGCGTCTTCTGAGAGAAAGCGTACATGAGTTACGTTTGGAAGGTGACATTTCAATATGGCAGGCCGGTATGAAGCTGTGGTATCACTGTCTGAGTTTTTCAGTATCTTAGAAAGTGGTGAGAATGTATGAGTCTGTATTTCAGTTTAAATCTATACAGCATATGCTCAAATGTTATAGTGCATTGTCTATTCAAATCCATTGGTATATCTTGTATTTGCACTTGTAATATACTGTAAATGGTTTTAGGATACGTTGGTGTACAACATGCATCCTAATATTCAAGCAGGCAAAGAGATAAGACATTAATAATGGGCTTGCCACTGATATTTGTCTTATAAGCCCAACTGATCAGTCATCTCTCAGAAAAACGAGTGTGTATGTTTTTCAACCGTGATTCTCCCAGCATGCAATCTGCTGCCAAAGACACATGGAAGGCTTTGGTGGCAGTCATCATTAAAATCAATTATGTTCCCATTAATCCTCCCTGATTAACGAGGCTGGTGCCCCCTCCCCCACCCCGTTGTTTATTTCCTGTGCTTTGGTTATCAGGAGGATGGGAAATATTTTGTGACACAAACCTAAATGTACGCTACTGTCATGTTCTATCTCAAACTGAAGAAAACGGATTGGACACATGGGTATTATTCTGTGCCTGCATTTGTGCACACATTAACATTACTGTTTGCAGGATTAAATGTAATGAAGTGTTTTAATACAGTAATTTCCTGCGTATTAGCCACAATGTGTATGAACCGCAGGACAGTGTTTTATGCAAATTAAAAACACAAAACCAGAGAAATGCATTCCCACTATAGCCCACCCGTGTATTAACCTCATAGCTGAAGAAATTTTGCAAAATCAATGTATACGGTAAAACTCGGTTAATAGTCGGGAAATTACTGGTATGTTTTAATAAATTCAAAAGTGCTTTTGCACACTTCGTTTTTGGGCATCGGAAAAGGTAAAGGTCATAAGGTCACCAGTGATGCTTGTTGAAGAAATTTCAAATTCACCAGAGGAAGGTCTGTGTGAGCGAAACATTGCAAAATAAAGTATTTGCATGCGTAAATGACAGTGTGCGGGACTTCTTCAAGAAGTATGTTTTAATAAATTACATTGAATGGTGCTAGATAAGAGGCCCTGTTTTTAATACTTATTTATTTATTTATTTATTTATTTAGGAACATTTGTATCAGTGCTTCAGCTATTATCGTAAATGCATCTTCAACTTCAATTGTTGTTTTGTTGATTGGTGCACAAAATGTTCTTTGGTAATGCAAATCATTCAGCAGAAGCCACCAAAGCACAGCCCATCGCTCTCATCCCAGACTGCTAATGGAGAGGAGTGGATATATGCTGACCTGAAACACATTCATTATAGAAGATTTCTCTCTCTCTCTCTCCCTCCCTTCCTCTCTCCCCCTGTCTTGCTGTGTCTGTCTTTCTCCATCTCCCCCCTCCCCTCTCTGCCAGGCTGCTGCTGACTATGTGAAGGCCCACCTGCCTGATGCGTTGCGGCAGCAGCTCCAGGCGTACGAGCGTGAGAAGGAGAACAGCGTGCTCAACTACCAGACCATCCTGGAGAAGCAGATCCTCAGCCTGGACAAGGAGATGATCGACAAGCTCTCTGAGAAATACGACGAAGCAGGTGAGCGCCTCGCACAGGTCCCAGAACAGATGATGCCATCAGCTGTCTCATTCAGCAGCATATCCTGCATATGTGGGAACAGTATCCCACTTTCCATTCCCTCAGAATTCTTACAAATGAAGTATAGTAGGAAGTGCTCAAATACAGCAGAGTTGTCCAAAATACCCTCCTTGACCTCAGCATTCCATACAAGGACTTTGTTATTCACAAACGTATTCTTTGTTGGTTCACACGTTCAGAGACCTGCTGTGCTCGTCCATGTTCAGGAGTATGGGCCCATTTATTGACCTGCGGCTCTCAGTGTTTCCTGAGGCCACCAGTTAGCAGTTGGTCTGGTCCATGTCTCTGTGTGTGTGTGTGTGTGTATGTGTGTGTGTGTGTGGCTCCAGCAGATTAGGGCAAGACCAGAGACAGGTCTGTTTCACAGTCAACTGGGCTTCATAGACCAGTCTCTGGTCTTGCCCAAATCTGCTGGAGCCACACACACACACACACACACACCTGGATAAGACCTAGGCAGCTACACTGAATGACTGGCCGTGTCTAAATGTAATTCTTAAATGGTTATGGTTATGGTATTTAGCAGACGCTTTTGTCCAAATAATAAAATAAAAATAAAACAACCCAAACAACCCAATCCATTGCAAAAAAAAACATCTAATCATGTTAATGTGCACTATGCTCAGAACCCTGCAAGAAAATGCTCAGAACCCAGAAAATGTGCCAAACAACCATTCAAACTCACTACTGTGGCTGCTTGACAGGCAAACCAATAAGCCAGGGAGTATGGGGGACCATTTCCCATGTCTCAATCTGTTTTAATGTGTGTGTGTGTGTATGTGTGTGTGGGTATGCGTGTGTGTGTGTGTGTGTGTGTGTGTGTGTGTGTGTGTGTGTGTCTGTGTGGTATGTGTGTGTGTGTGTGTGTGTCTGTGTGGTGTGTGTGTGTGTGTGTGTGTGTGTGTGTGTGTGTGTGTGTGTGAGTGTGTATGCATGTGTGTGTGTGTGTATGCGTGTGTGTGTGTGTGTGTCCCAGGCACCACCTGTTTGGTGGCCTTGCTCTCTGATAAGCAGCTGACCGTGGCCAACGTTGGGGACTCCAGGGGTGTGCTGTGCGATAGGGACGGCAACACCATCGCGCTGTCCCACGACCACAAGCCATACCAGCTGAGGGAGCGCAAGAGGATCAAACAAGCAGGTGAGTAGAGGCCAGTGCACACAGGGGAGGCCACACAGGGCAGTGCACACAGGTGAGGGCTACAGGTGAGGCCAGTGCACACAGGGGAGGGCTTCATCCAAGGGCCCTGCTGCTGGTGGAGGGCTTCATCTGAGGGTCCTGGTGGTGGATGGCTTCATCTGAGGGTCCTGGTGCTGGTGGAGGGCTTTATCTGAGGGTCCTGGTGCTGGTGGAGGGCTTTATCTGAGGGTCCTGGTGCTGGTGGAGGGCTTTATCTGAGGGTCCTGGTGGTGGATGGCTTCATCTGAGGGTCCTGGTGGTGGATGGCTTCATCTGAGGGTCCTGGTGCTGGTGGAGGGCTTTATCTGAGGGTCCTGGTGCTGGTGGAGGGCTTCATCTGAGGGTCCTGGTGGTGGATGGCTTCATCTGAGGGTCCTGCTGCTGGTGGAGGGCTTTATCTGTGGGCCCTGGTGGTCGAGGGCTATCAGGGTCTGAACACTGGGATTTCCACACTGATTGTAATAATGGGAAAGAATATGTGTCTTGACTGCCACCCTTTGGTCAAGTATGATAATGCAGCTTGATGAGCAAGTGGGTAAACGCATCTTGGTCATCATTTCAGTACACCGTTCAGCACATATTTCAGTTGATAAAGCACATTTAGAAAGACATTAGCGTAATAGCAATATAGTGTAATGACAATCTGACTTTTTATGATTGTGTTTATGTTTGTTTATGTTTTTTATTTTTGTTTTGTTTTTCGGGGGGGTGTAAATAGTTAACAAGTTTCAAATGGTGAGTGATGATTTATGCTGGTCACCTTGGATAGAATACGTAAATCTCTACTCTTAGAATCCATTACCAATAATTATTAACAATAGTAGTAATAATTTCATCAGTGATTAGAATATTCAGGTGCTATAGTGGCCCAGATCTTGACCGGTGCTAAAAGAGTGACCTGTAGATGACCTTTTCTCTTCCCCATGGTCATTTCCTCACAGGTGGTTTCATCAGCTTTAACGGGTCTTGGCGCGTCCAGGGCATTCTGGCCATGTCACGCTCACTGGGCGACTACCCGCTGAAGAACCTCAACGTCATCGTCCCCGACCCCGACGTCCTGACCTTTGACCTGGACAAGCTGCAGCCGCAGTTCATGATCCTGGCCTCGGATGGCCTGTGGGACGCCTTCAGCAACGAGGAGGCCGTGCGCTTTGTCCGCGAGCGTCTGAACGAGCCGCACTTTGGCGCCAAGAGCATCGTGCTGCAGGCCTTCTACCGCGGGTGCCCGGACAACATCACCGTCATGGTGGTCAAGTTCAAGGGGACCGGCAGCGGGAAGACGGCAGAGCAGTGATGCGGTTGCCATAGCCACCAGACGGACGGATGGACACCGCCATGGCAACCAAACCACCCAGATGAATATTTATCCACAAATGTATATGGAATCCAAATGTATGTATGCATAGGTACAACTATTTCTTTTTTTCCAATCAAAAAGTGTTTGTACTTTCAAGTAACTGTCACACAAGACGGAGTAGTCAAAAATGACATGGAAGTTGGTGTCTGGTCTGTTGATCCTGGACCCACACCTTACTTTCACAGAGAGACCGGTCATCTTCACACGTTATATAAGGGGGGATTTCCACAACAGGTCTGGGCATCTCACAAACCATCTGACAGGCAAACATGCCCATAGATCTGACCATCAACACTTAAGACCATCAAGTGGCACCTGCATGAGTCTAGTTTGTGGGCTGATGTGGGTAGCTGGGGCTTGGAGAGTCAGAATAGTGACACCACCTCCTCAACATCTATCACTAGCTACTGGCTACTGAGATGAGGGAAACGTTCTTAACATGTGCATTTCATGCACTCTGTGGACAGTGACTACATGGATGAATGAATGAATGAGAGAATCAATCAATCAAGTCAGTCAACGAACAAACTAATGAATTGGCGAATGAATGAAGGATGCCATGCATGTAAGATCCTTAAAGCCAACACCCTTTTAGCCCAACTAGTGTGTAGTACCACCCGGACCGGATATAGCGACTCACACCTGTGTGGTTCTCAGCATATAGACCATCAGGTAGTGAACGTGTGCAGGTGTTATAAAAGTGAAATGGTCTCACCCCTTAGCAGTCTCCCTCTGGCATACTCTGGCTGGTGTAATCATTCAGTTTAATTCTACAAATTGCCCAGTAAATGTACAAATCTTCAAATGTCGTTCTTATCATCAATGCTACATTGCCATGATTGCTTAGTGTAATTGTTATTATTAATTATAAACATGTATTATTGAATGCAAGTGACTTGATATATTGACAGATTGTTACCTTACTGTAAAAAGAATGTAATAATCCTTTGGCTGAATATCAAATATAGACCAAGTTTGAAATTACCTTTTTTTCCACTGAATCTAATAAGATATGGTGTAGGTAGTCACAATCTAATCTAAGCCTTCTTTGTAAAACAATTGAAGAACCTGAAAATGCTAGTATTATATAATATACAAAGACCAAGGTCTATTATCATCAAGCAGAGCTGGTATTATATTGAAATGTTAGTATTATATAATATACAAAGACCAAGGTCTATCATTATCAAGCAGAGGTGATATTATATTGTATGTTTAAAAAAGTTGCTCCGTCATTAAGCTATATGTTGTATATTCAGGTCACTAAAGTCCCTGTAAACCGAAAACAAATGTGTTTTGAGTACGACACGCCACAGACAATAGAAGGAGAGGGACAATAACCACACAGACAAATCTGAATGATCAAAAACATTGCAAAGTACCGGTATATTATTAAAGTAAGTTTCAAAATCGTGAAAAACTGGACAGCAGGCCCCTGGTCTCTAACACTGTGGGCAGATCCACTGGCTGTGTGGCTGTCCCTCTCAATTGGTCTAGCATATAGTTCCAACCATTCTCTAAATCAGCTGATTCTAATTTGCATTCCAAACAAATGTCCGATTTTGGTTCACAGGGACAGTAACGTTTTTGCTTCACGAGTTAAGTTTGTGTTTTTGAAATAATAATAACTTAATGTGCATTTAATGGGAAATTTAGCAAGTGCCAGACAATGATGTAGTTTGAATGACATTCAGGTATTCCATTTCATTGTAGATTTTCTGACACTGTCTTCTGTCAGTTTCAAAAAAAGAATACTATGTAAAATAAAACCACAAAGGTTGTTGTGATTGAGTATACACATTTATTTGTAAATGTATACATTACATACAAAATGATTTACACTTGTATATACACTGACATTTGAGTGGTTCTTCAGAAAAGAGAGCATCCTGGATTGAGAAGTCACCTACGACTTGTTTAACACATATTCCAGGAAAATACTTTTTAACACATCATTGGCTTCAGAGCTTCATAGTATTAATCCCCTGGATTAAGACAATTTAACATAAAATCATGTAACAAGTATAACACATTGAATGGGACATGTTCGCACGGCCTTATTTCCAGCTGGTCATTCCTCTGTTGGATATTTATTTGTCATATCTAACCTTCATAGTGTCTTTTGAGTTTTGGAATTTATGGACAGGGATTGCAAATTCAAGTCCATCAGTTTGACTTGCCTTTCTTCCAGACGAATTACAGCATGAGAGGGATGTGATTTTTTAAACATTAAATTGCTGTACAATTATGTGCAGTTTGTATCAAAATGGAACTCAACATTATACATCTCGAAGTGTAATATCTGAATATCAAAAAACTGAGTGTGTGTGTGTGTTTGGGGGAGGGAGGCAGTGTTCTACGAATATATTATCATGACCGCAATGTTTGCCATCTGTAAAGCAAGTAACCTTGTAACAGTGAATGAGGACGTTGACAGGCAGCAGTCAAAATGTGGCAGAATAGTTGAGTAGTTTTTGCTTGTCCTTCATAGTGAAAAACATCAACATTTTAAGGAGATAGCATTGCCCCATATCATTTCAACATCAGAGTGCAGCAAGTGTAGGCCCACCTATATGGTAGCCCACTTTTGCTAGGAAAAAAAACATCCATTGTTACACTTGTAATTTTATAAATTGAAGTGCTACTCTGTGTGTTATGGCTGAAGTTATACAATATCTCTTACAAATGCTAACCTCAAGTACAAGTGTCAAATTGTGAGACACATTGCATTTTCTTTACCCTGGCAAACTACAGGGATTTGACAGCATTGGTAGAACAAACACACAAAGCTGCACTTATTTGAATCATTCAAAATCAATACAATTTAAATGAAAGTAACGGGCCTGGCTGGCTGGTGCCAAAAAAATAACCATCTCCTGAGCACAGGAGTAAGTGAAACGAATGTACATATACATTGACATAAATACAACTCTTTAAAAGGCAATGCACCAAAACCCTGGCTGTTTAGTTGAATATTCACAAGGGTTGGTATGTTTTGATGTGTATTTTTTGGATGTATATTCTTCCAAATTACTTAACTGTGTTGCAGAATGTTTGTGGAATTTCTTTTTTTATTTAACATTTTTAACAGATGTTTCTTTGTGAAAACAGAAAACTCTGTGGATTTTAATATGAAGTAAAAATGATCATACTGTAACAATAAAAATATTGATGATGTGTATGTATGTGTCATTTATATGTAAATTATGATAACAAATTAGCCACTTTACAGTAGGTTCACTGCACTCATTATTATTTTTTTTTAATTGAGTTAAATTGATTATTCTACTGAAATGACTGATGACTATTACTATTATTTCTCAAGTTTTTCTAGGCCTTATATAGCCATAAAAACAACCAAGCAAAAATAACTCTATTGTGTAAATAACAGCATCAAATCAGTGTCAAATCTGTAAGAAGACTAAAAAATGTGATTTACATTCCTAGTTGATAGCTTGATGAATCATGTCAGTTAAGGGAGAGAGTGAAATAAAAGTTAGTTTGATGGATTGAGGAAGAAAGAACTCGAAAGTCATGGCACCTACTAGTCTACTAGCTCCCGTCCATCCCCTGGGCTCTTGAATAACACTGGCATTAAAAGAATTTGCCACACGATGAATGTCTCCTAAAAATACCAGTGACGTCGCTATGATTAAGTGTGACCTAATCTCTAGGGTAGCAGCAGTGCTACTGTCTGAGAGGCGCATGAGCATGTCTGGGGCTATTATGGCATTCCCTCCTCCGAAGACATCTCCCAACAGGTGTCGGTCCAGGCCAGTGACCGCGCTGCTGTAACCTGATGCAGGGCAGTATCCCACTGGGGCCATGTGACGCGACAGGCAAAACATTAAAAACATTTACAGCCAGCTGGGGCCATCTCCACAACATCCTCCTGTTTGGGTGATGCTGCAGCAACAGTTTTATGGTTTGTGATCTGCTGATGGGTTGGCTCTGAATAATAAACAAATCTTTATAAGCTCAAATGTTACTGCGTCATTAATGTGCAGGGAGATGTGCAGATGACACATCAGCCATCATTATTAAGAGAGAGAGAAAGACAAATGTTGCACCAACAAAAATAGATTGAGACTTCCCACCCCGCAGTCTGATTTCAGTAAAACTTACACATTCATGTGAATTCCTGAGTCTACCAGAGTTGGCAGTTGCTTATGTCATGTAGCCTACAAAGTCCTGAGTGACACTGAAGAGACCCCATCAGAGCTGTTCTATGGGCAAAGAACAAATTAAACATTCTTTCTTGATAGAGTGGACAAAATAAAGGAAATCAGAATACCAACTTTGTTGGTATCTTCAACCAATGAGTAGGCCTAGGCTAGACCGCGCAGAGCAAAATCCATAGGAATGCAAGGGGCCAACTAGAAGTCCATGACCTTCCACTGAATACCTCATGCACAACATGGGCACATGCAGAGGTGTCCTGATCCAAACCGTTTTAAAGGGCCTCCAATCACAGCAAAACCTCTCTAGAATTGTTGTGGTGGACTGGACAGGCTTTACAGGCCTACTTGTTTTTATATGTAATAATGTAGGCTTAATCCATTATTATGTGTTTTTCAACATAAAGTAGGCTACCACCAATTTACACTACTTTCAGACAAAATATCAGCCAAATAGGAGAGAGAAATGGCCCTTGTTAAGCTAATAGACTAATTTCTATAAAGATAGCTGTTGCCAGAATAATATAATTATGATATTATACAATTAATCAATACATGTTTTAAATAAAGCAAGGGATTTCCTGAACTTCAAACGTGGCGCTCCGTCCATTTTACAATCTGGGAATTCCCCACCCTTCACACACCAGAGCGAGGCTGCGCCTATACCACCGGCATTCCCAGTATGCACCGCGGCCACACCAGCAAAAAAATACTCCGGTAACTGGAAAGGGCCGACTAAAAGCAGATCTAAACGGATAGCTAACTACTTCTACGTTTAAAAGTATAATAACATATATTACGAATATGGCTGACAACGAAAAACTGGACAACCAAAGGCTGAAGAATTTCAAAAATAAAGGTCGCGATTTGGAGGTAATGTGCTTTCACTCCCGTTGGGAGGTCTTTCTTTCCGTTTGCGCTATTTTGTAGCTTTGGGTTCCGCTGTGACGTCGTTTGTAATTTCCAGGATTTGGAACTTTGCACCCAGCCCAAACTAGGCCTCTGATGGTTCGCATGGTTTGAAAGATTGGGGCCTAGTTTCCAACTTATTGGCCTGGGTATCCATCATTGCACAACACGTGAAACATTATTGCTAACTATCTAACGTTAGCTCAGATTGGCTAAGTTGCCACTGCTAATGGAAGCAGTGTCTGCCCTTCCACCCAAAACGCCCTGCTTGGGACATCCCTTTCAAGACGCAGTGTTGAAGTTAACATATTAGAATGGAAAGTAAATGGGCATACCCGTTCGGTGTCGCACAAATATATCAATGCACAAGCTCTTATATTCTTAACTAGCATTCGATTTAGGAAAATCATCTCTCGATATCAGCCCTCGTTCGATGGTGAGCACAACAAGCCTGTTGGTGGTGGTTTCGCTAGGTTAGCTAGGTAGCTCATCAGACAAGCCCTGCCACGCTAGCTAACTTGCTACAATATTGTAATCATTTCCTAGGCATTGTTATCTAAATGTTTACCAAGTATATGAAGCATCTACAGATTGTGTTTTTCAACATAATTGTAATACCTATTCATCCCTGAACCATAATGTACTATTGATAAACCATGTCAGTTTCGTGTGAACACTGATCGCAAACCTAGCTAGGACCTAGCAGTCAAAATTGGGTTAGGTTCATCGCCAACGTTAGCTTATCATCAAGGCACGATTACTGTTACACGAAGGAAGTATGACATTTGGAGGGTTTTTTGTTAGCAATATCGTGCCTGTACAAATTTCAATGTATAGTCAGTCGACTAACAGTAATTTCCTTTGTTTATTTGTTTTCAAAATGCTAATAATAGCTTGATGATGACCCATAGAGGTGGGTTTATAGCGTTGCTAGCTAGCTAACCATCTAGCCAGCTAAAACGGGTTAGCAACTAGATTAACAACTGGAACGTTCGCAGTTAGCTAGCTGTCCATCAGTGCTAACATTAGCTAAGAAGAGTTGTCTTTATTAATTGTTGACCAGCAAGTCGAGGGCTATTGTCAGGAGAGTGATCGTTTTAAATTTTTGATGAATATGTTTAACACTTAACCGCAGTAGGCCCAGCAATGAATCACGGCACTTTGGGTTGTTATGTAAATTAACCCGACTCTAGCCGGTCGACTACCCTTGCTTTGTGTTTAAACATTAATTACGATTAATCTAGTGGATCAACTACTGTAGACCTACTATCCTTTAATGTCAATGTATTGTATTAACGCTGTAACATGAAATGTGGCCTGCCGGTCTTTTCAATGCTACAAAGTCTGTTTAGAGGGTGAAAATCCCAGATATATTTTCAACAGGCCGCCTTTCGTTCACAGCGCAGACAATGACAACCGCGCAATTGAATATATCATTGTATCAATCAGTGTATCTCCATTCTGGTATGCCTAACATGCAGCTGAAAAGATGTCTGGTATCACAAGTCACACCACTGTAAACCTTTGCACAAGTGCTATGTGAGAAAAACGTCCTGCGGACATGTCTATGTCACAGTTTGTGTTGGTTCCCTGTCAGCTGGTGAATATACCGAAGGGTGTGTGGGTGTCAGTATCTAGGTTACTGACACAGAGCATGCTGACATTCCTGGGACATCTCGCCAGCTTCCCGGGTTCAAAGGGGCTTGTTCTCAGTGGTTGCTCCTATTCATCATCCTTGATACAGTCAAGTCATCTCTGTCTCTAATCAACTTGTTAGTTTGCAAATGGCTGCTGTCTTAAGACAGGAAATGCCGCATTTGTTCCAGGCCCCCAATGTTTTCCTCATAGTAGTCTTTTGGCGTCCTCTCTTTCTCCCTGCCTTTCACAAGCCTTTGTAACTTGACATGTTAATCATTGCTACCAAGTTATTTATGTTCCACTTAGTGTGAATGCCATGCATGACTTGTCTTTTCCCTCTTTTACAGACTATGAGAAGACAAAGAACGGAGGTGGTTGTAGAACTGAGAAAGGTAATTGCTGTTTCATACACACCCCCTCTAATGAAGATGTGTGACAGTGTGAAACTTGTTTCATTTCTGGCCCAGTGCTGGTGGCTTCTTGAGCTAAATGTTTTGCACTCTCGTTTTACTTTAGAACAAACGTGACGAGCACCTCCTGAAGAGAAGGAACGTGCCCCAGGAAGATATCTGCGATGACTCGGATGTCGATGGAGATTTCAGATCGGTGAGGGAACCTCTTGTTTGTTGACTTTTCCAATGCTGGTGCTGTCCGGCAAGCTTGTATTGATCAACAACTTCATCAATTTCTGTCTTCTCTCTTTTTGCAGCAAAACACCTCTTTAGAAGCAATAGTGCAAGTAAGTCTGAGTACTGTTTCTTTGGCTTTGTCCACACTGTTCTGATCTGATGTTAGTCAGATGTCCTTTATTAGGATTTATAATCTACCTTGTAGTTTGCCCATCTCTGCCATGTTGCTCATATATTTAAGCAGTCTGTCATTGTGGAAGTTCACTGATCCAGTGCATTGATATTAAGTTTGGCGATCTCCCCATGGCTGTGCGCTACATATGGTGCATACTTATACAGGACACTGTTGGAGAATTAGAGTTGTGGAGTTGTTTTGCATCATGCTTATGTAGAATAGTGAGCAGCAACTAAATAATGCCAAACTCTCCTCGGAGCACTCGGAGATAAGGATCTGCCCACTGAAGTCTCCCAGATGTACTGCTTTAAATCCTGCACCCCATTTAGCTCCACGTTGTAGTGGGTCCCTCGCGACGCTTAACCCTGCCCTCCTGTGTTCTCTCTCCCCCTGTCAGAACGCCACCAGTGATAACCAGGGGATCCAGCTGAGTGCAGTACAGGCTGCCAGGTGAGTGGCACAGCGGGCATTGCACGGCTGACCGGACGCGGTCATGACGACGCCTCTCGCTCGCCAGCATTCTGAGAACCGATTGTGAAAACCTCTACGGAATGCTGTTCCGAGCGTGGGCGGAGTGTGTGAGAACGCGAGCATCGCCACGGGTCACCGCTCTGCCCTGCACCGCGAAGGGGGGGTGGGGGCACCGTAGGCATAAGGGTTAGGCTATGGCCCATGCATACTTGGTATCCTGACAGCCACACAAACAATCCTCGGAAGGATCGGATCTTGGCCATGTCATACCTTGAAGTAGTTGTTAGGATTTCAGTTAAGTGTAAAACCAATGGTGCAATCTGTAAATTAAAAATTTAACTTCTTACTAAGCTTTGTCCTCATACACATCTTAGCTGGTCTGATCTTTTCAGCAGCATTAAAATATCAATCAGCCATTTTATGAAGTGAGGAACAAATTTCTTCCTCCCCAAAATGTAGCCTATATTTTGAGCTTCATGTGCCATCAAGCTAGCTTGTAATAGTTAGCAACAATATATTCCTTACGTCTTGCTGTTTTATTTTATATCAGCTTAAGGCTATTTACATATTATAGAATGAGTACAACAACCTCAGAGACAATGAGCAGAAATTGCAGAGGTCCGCACGTGGTCATTTCTTTGTTAATGCATTATACACTGCCTGGCCAAAAAATGGTCACTCACTGTAATATTTAGTTTTGATTACGGTACACATTCATCGTGCCATCGTTTCCACAAGTTTCTGCAATGTCACAACATTTACTTCCGTCCAGTGTTGCATTAATGTTTATCCCAACGATTCTCAATGGGATGGTCTGGACTCTGGTGAAAATTATGTCTCTTGCTCCCTGAACCATTCTTTCACAATTTGTGCCCAATGAATCCGGGCATTGTCATCTTGTAATATGCCCGCACCATCAGGGAAGACAAAATCCATTGAAGGAATAACCTGGTCATTCAGTATAGTCAGCTGACCTCATTCTTTGGGCCCATAACGTTGCTGAACCTAGACCTGACCACCTGCAGCAAGCCCAGATCATAACACTGCCCACAGGGAGGCTCTTACCTATTTGCTTAGTTAAATCCAGCTGGTGACCTTTTTTATGGCCAGGTAGTGTAGTTTTCAAAGTAATCACACAATGTATCATCATTTTGACAACACAAGCAGTATAGTGATCAATTGATGGCGCCATAGGCCTATACTATACAATTGTTTTTTGATTATGCATTTTAATTTGACATTATGACGGTAAGCTTTTTTTTTACTGTGTGGCTTTAACATGAACCACTGAAACGCATGTTATGCAGGGGAGGTCAATTGAGTAGGCTGCTTCAAATGTGGCCCAGGATGCATGCATGTCTCATCTCTAGGCAGACAGATGCAGTCCAGACCACCTGTGAAGGTGGGGGCGATCTCGGCGCTCGAGTGCAGATGCATATGCATCTGCCATTAGAGGTGTGAAATAGCTGAGATCTTGAATCTTGCCTACCATGTGTGAACGGGGTTTATGTGACGTGAAGTGTGCAGCCCTCAAGTATGGGGCTGCTGTGGTCCCCAGCCTGGTGCCTAATGAGGTCAAGCCTCATGTCAGCGTATTTGTTTTGACAAACGTCTTTTGCTGCAGTACAGTGTGCCCACGTAATGAGAATTTTATAAATTATGTGGGTGTCTCTCTCTCTCTCTCTCTCTCTCTCTCTCTCTCTCTCTCTCTCTCTCTCTCTCTCTCTCTCTCTCTCTCTCTGCCTCTGCCTGCAGGAAGCTGTTATCGAGTGACCGCAACCCACCCATTGATGACTTGATAAAGTCTGGCATTTTACCCATACTAGTTCACTGTCTGGACAGGGATGACAAGTAAGCGTCCACTCTCTCCGTACTCATGCCTGAGGGTCAGCTGCATAGTTGCAACACTCATATGGCAACAGTAGCAGCTCAACTGCACCCCCAGTTAAAATAAGTCCACTCTTGTGCACTAGATATCATGTTATTTTGATGTCTTTGTTAACTGAACTGAGATGTTTTTGTGATCACACTGTAACCTTTGACCCCTGTGTGTCCAGTCCATCTCTGCAGTTTGAGGCAGCCTGGGCTTTGACCAACATCGCCTCAGGGACCTCTGAGCAGACCCAGGCCGTTGTGCAGTCCAGTACGTACCCCAGGCCACTTATCTCGCAATTGACCACTCTGAGAGCCATGTCCTTGCTAAATCAACATTTCCAATTATGAGGCTCTGCTAAACGTGCATGGCACAGCTTTGTGACATGTTGAACAAGCTGCATGTGCTTTACCATTTCTGTCTTCCCGTAAATTGTCTTTTTAAATGACATTATATGGAAGATGTTGGGGTGTAAGAGTCTCTTCTGCTCCCCCAGTGCAACAGTGCACTGGTCTGAGTTTTGCCTTTTTAATCTTTTTATTATGATGATTAATATTCTGGAGCTGTTTGTCTCTGCCTGCAGATGCGGTTCCCTTGTTCCTGAGGCTGCTGCACTCCCCTCACCAGAATGTGTGTGAGCAGGCCGTCTGGGCACTGGGAAATATCATAGGTACGTTTGGCAGCACCGCCTTTCTACTCCCTCATGCTCTGACCCCCGCAGCACTTCCCAAGTTATAGTGGCAGGACCAGAGCAATGGTCAGTTTCTCTTTTCTGGAGCAGTTTTTGGAATTGTACGTCATGTCACTTTATATGTGTAGAACATTTTAAAAAGTGTTTTTTGTTTGTCATTGTTGTTTTGGAAGAACATCTGGCGACATTGCTACATATTCTGCTGTTGAGATTTTGAGCATTTTCACCAAAGTTCAGTTGTGGCTAATACTGAATTTACCATGTAGCCCCTCGTCTTGCGTCGGATGTTCATAGTATGTTTAGAAACTTGAATGGGTTTTCCCCCAAGGCTCTGAAGGATTGTTAAGTCTACCATGAAATTTCCGGATGTCAGTTAATGGAAATGGACCCTCAAGCAAGCACTGTCCTGCACATCGGCCAAAGTCTTGTTTGGTGTTCAACACTCAGTAGTGATGCATGAAGACGGCACTTGTTTTGTGGAATTGGTGAAAAAAAATGGAAGTTCATGAAATGAGAGTTAAGAGGTTTTGTCATGTCTATTATCCCTTACTTAACCTGAGGAACAATAAAAAAATGATTATACCCCTATTTAGTTAGTTAGTTAATTAGTTATAGTTTTGTTATGTATACAGCTGAGTAACAGTAACAATTTTACAGAAGATGGTGCATTCGGTAGTCCGGTTCCCTTTAACCGCTGTCCCATCCCCCAGGTCATGATAGTCCAGTTCCCTTTAACCGCTGTCCCATCCCCCAGGTCATGATAGTCCAGTTCCCTTTAACCGCTGTCCCATCCCCCAGGTCATGATAGTCCAGTTCCCTTTAACCGCTGTCCCATCCCCCAGGTCATGATAGTCCAGTTCCCTTTAACCCAGGGGTCTCCAATCTTTGTTGTTTTTTTTCACTTCCTAGAGTTACTTTGATCAAAATGAAGATGGCCAAGAAACACTAATGTTTATATTAGTAGTAGCATGTATGCAGACAGCTGAATTCCACTCAGAACAGCTGACTAAGTGTAACCTGCGTTGTGTTGAACCTGCGCGATTCAGCCCTGCACACGCCCGGACTCGAACCCGCGAACAGCAGCACCTCGGATCGGGAGGCGAGCGTGCTAACAATTGAGCCAATAGCCCAGGCTACTGGCTCGCATGCCAGCAGCACTCTTGAGGCGTCGGGGAGTGAGGTTTACCAACGTTCCACAAGCACAGCTAAGCTAGCTGCCATCCGTTACATAAGCTTCAAATTCGTTTTAATGCTCCTTCATCATCGTGAATTTGATTTGATATGAATTTTACTAAGTGACTGTTATCAAACTGATGAGCGTTGTTTTTGAACCTTTTGGAGAGCTACTCAGAAACAGGTGGGGAGCTCCTGTTCGCTGATGAGCTAGCTGTTGGAGAGCCCTGCCTCTCTAACCCTCCTGTCCTGTCCTGTCCCATTCTGTCCCGCAGGTGACGGTCCTCAGTGCAGAGACTACGTGATCAGCCTGGGCGTGGTCAAGCCGCTGCTGTCCTTCATCAGCCCCTCCATCCCCATCACTTTCCTCCGCAACGTCACCTGGGTCATGGTCAACCTGTGCCGCCACAAGGACCCCCCGCCCCCCATGGAGACCATCCAGGAGGTGAGGACCAAGAGTCTGTGTGTGTGTGTGTGTGTGTGTAGGATATGGTTGTTTGTTTGTTTGAATGAGGATTGTTTGTGTGGCTGTCATCCGTTGAAATGTTACCAAGTCAGTGTTTTCCTGCTCAAGGTTTTTGAAGTTTTGACATCACATTCTCTTTTAAGAAGTCTTTCTTTTAAGAGTGCCAATCTGTTGAGCTGTGAGGATGAAGCTCTCATCAGCCTGTCGAGAGATTCCTGTATAATCATCAGACAGACGCTAATGCATTATGTGTGTGAGCTTTGAGAGTGTGCAGTCATATTGAGCTCTGGGATGATCACAGGAAGGCCTGGTGGGATCCTTTTAAGCAAGCCTAATAACCCTGTCAACTCAATCAGGCCTGAGAGACATCTTAAGAAGCCTGTTACTTTTAAACTCCTTTACGCAGTTATTCACACAGTTCTCTCTCTCTCTCTCTCTCTCTCTCTCTCTCTCTCTCTCTCTCTCTCTCTCTCTCTCTCTCTCTCTCTCTCTCTCTCTCTCTCTCTCTCTCTCTCTCTCTCTCTCTCTCTCTCTCTCTCTCTCTCTCTCTCTCTCTCTCTCTCTCTCTCTCTCTCTCTCAGATCCTGCCGGCTCTGTGCGTGCTGATTCACCACACGGATGTGAATGTGAGTACCTTAGAGAAGACTACCTATCATTTGTCTTGAAGTGTTTTTAGCAGACATGCTCACTGGAGTTAATGAATGCGGATTAATCACGTCTTAGTACAAGTGTCCTTTACCTACAGCTCTCTGAGAGGTGTTTAGTTTAAGCTGCATTCACTCTTTATGGAAGCTCTCTGCTATTAGCATGAGCTACTCTGTGCAGAAGAGTGGCATTGTGAAGAGTAACATTGTGTATTTAACAAGTGAGCTCCAGTATGAAAGAAGAAAATGCAACATTGACGCTTGCGTTATGGTTTCCGATGATCTGTAGATCCTGGTGGACACCGTGTGGGCTCTGTCCTACCTGACGGACGCAGGTAACGAGCAGATCCAAATGGTCATCGACTCCGGCATCGTGCCTCACCTGGTGCCCCTCCTCAGCCACCAGGAGGTCAAAGTGCAGGTGAGCAGATACGCCGCTAGCAGCTAAGGGCTTTGGCTAAACTTGTATATTGTTGCAAACTAACCTGAAATGACAAACAGTCAGCAGCTTTGTGGTAGTCTACTAGTTCTAGCACACCGAACAGACACGCGTCACCAACCTCGCCAGACTGTCCGACAACGATTGACGGCCGATAATCGTGTTGGTGTGGCCGCGCCTTTACACATAACTGCACTGAAAGCAATAACTAGCGCCTCTGCTAGCTTGCCAAAGGGTTATATAGTTATGATAATGACCGAATGAACAGGACCGAATGATAAAATGTGTGTTCAGATGAGGGTATGTCTCTCGGTAGGTTTTCATGAAAATCACATAGATGAACTAGGTCAGACTTCAGTATGGAAGTGATTTAAGGTAATGTGTTCAGCAGTATGGGTATCATAAAGCTCTGGGAGCCGTGGCCTGTAGGAACAGTGTTGCATTATGGGCATCATGAAGCTCGGGGGGGAGAGATTTACTTACTTATTGGTTTGTTTGTTTGTTTGCTCTGATGTGGCGAGGCTTAAATCAGGGTTTCCAGACTTCCAGGTCGTTTTGCCTCTGACACATTATGCAAATCCTACTTCTTATATATGAAATATGAAGGACCGTGTACAGAACTTACCATCATCAGAAATCCTCCTTGTTCTGTTGAAAAGACGCAAAGCTCTTCTGAGGTATTAAGTTGCATAGATGACTGTGGCACATCTGTGTACCAGTTGTGTACACAAAGCCTTCCACTGCAGTACTTGGTAAAGAGGGATCTGGATTACCGGAGTACCGCTGTTAGTCACAGCGCCCGTCCTCACTGCAACTTAAGCATTTTAAATGGCACGTACATTCATCAGCCAGACATGCTTCACCACAAAAATAAATTAGTCGACAGCACATTAATAAATAAATATGACCAGTTGAATCTGTCCTCTCGCATCAGGGCGTTTCCGTCCACCAGAGCTTTTCCTGCTGTGTGTAGCCGCAGCAGCTGATTGGTCAGATTGGGGCCATGTGTGGGCGGGCCTGCAGTGCCGCAGCAGCTGATTTGTCAGATTGGGGCCATGTGTGGGCGGGCCTGCAGTGCCGCAGCAGCTGATTGGTCAGATTGGGGCCATGTGTGGGCGGGCCTGCAGTGCCGCAGCAGCTGATTGGTCAGATTAGGGCAGTGTGTGGGCGGGCCTGCAGTGCCGCAGGAGCTGATTGGTCAGATTGGGGCCATGTGTGGGTGGGCCTGCAGTGCTGGTCTTCCTGCAAGACCACGTGAAGCTGAAGGCTGCTCTCAGACTCCGCATGCTCACACACGCACACACACACACGCTCTCACACACACACACCAGCGTACTGCACTGCACATGATTACAACATACCATCTCTGTGTAGTATTCTGAATGGTGTAGAGATGGGAAAGAGCAGGACGAGTAAGCTATGGAACGTCCACTCTTACATGAAGACAGCGCAGGACACAGGACACTGCACACAGTACTGGCTGCAGCCTCACGTGCAGAGCCATATGATGGAGGAAGCTGGAAGCTTGATGACGCATGCTGTTTCAGTGGGGAGCACCGAGGCTGTTTGTCTGTGTGTGATTTGACTAATACTGAAACCAACAGTGAGCGCCATACTCCGCATCTGAGTCAGATAGCTTCACAGATGTCTCAAAACCAGACCAGTGCGCTTGCTCTTTGACGACGGCACCATGTTACATCAAGCTCTCCGAGTGGCAAAAGGCCCCATTACATTTCACTTTCATGGCAAAGTGCTGTTCCACTGTTCCCCCACTAGGGTGGGTAGTGAGTAGGCAGTCTGGATGTGATGATGAAACGACGCTCAGTGCAGGTGTGAGTGGCATGAGTGTGACCTCGGTTTGAACTCTGACCTCCCCATGTGGCTCTTACAGGTACATTTAGTCATTTAGCCGACGCTGTTACCCAGAAGCCACTTACTGCAGGAGAATATTTGTAAGCAATTTCAAAAGAGCTCCACCGTGAGTGCACGGAAACAGAAGTACGGCGCGCACATCTCACCCACGTAGTGTGGCTTTCTGCGTCGTCATGTAGCTCATCAGTGACATGGATGAGTCACAGAGAGCTCTCTGAGGTGGATGAGTCACTCGGTTAATCACAGTCATACTGTCTACGTGCTGTTAACAATCTTGCTCGCTGTTAATCACAGTCGTACTGTGTACGTGCTGTTAACAATCTCGCTCACTGCTCCACTAATGAGCAGACAAGGTCCCAGCAGCCGGCTTTTGTTTGAGATTTCAAAATGGCCGTCCTCTGAAATGAATGCCTCTAATCCTCTATGCTGTGTCTGTGCATCTAGAGATGTATTGCGTGAGTCTTATCTACTGTTCCTGAATAGGACAGAGGTAGAAATGGAGCCCTTTAGAATGGACACGGAATAGCGTAGCATGGACCAAGCAGTAGTTTATTGGACCTCGGGCTCAGAAGGGGAAACGGTCCAAACAGGAGCACCTCACTTACCCCAATGTCTGGTCATCTCTCCATCAGCTGGAGCAACTGACGACCCTGGAAGTCTACTTTTCTGGATCAGAGTGTGTGTTCTGGTGGTGAGTGCCGTGTTCTCTCTAATCTGTGTGTGTGTGTGTGTGTGTGTGTGTCTCTCTCTCCCCAGACTGCTGCGCTGCGAGCCGTGGGGAACATCGTGACTGGGACGGATGAGCAGACCCAGGTGGTCCTCAACTGCGACGCCCTCGGCCACTTTCCCTCTCTGCTCACGCACCCCAAGGAGAAGATCAACAAGGTAGCGCACCACACCCCCACCTCCTCTCACACCCCTCCCACGCATCACGCTGAGCCAATCACACGCCTAAGACAGTCACCGCTGTCTCAGTGATTGGCCTGCGAGATGGGGCCATTTGTACTTATCTCCTTTAGTGTTGATCGCTCTGATTATTGGACCTGCTTCGCCTACTTTACGAACACTGCTTCATTAAATGCCTTTGGGCTGTTAAGCGTTGGTTAATATATCGTTGTGCTTTAGAGCACCTGTTCCTCTGTTGCACTGTGATGAGACTGGCTCTTTTGGATGTGATGACAACTAGAGGCTTGGTGCAGGTGTGAATGCTGTGGATGTGACTATTTAGCACTTGATAGCTTAACTGGAGTAAAGTGGTTCAAATGAACATGTACAGGTGTCAAGGTGTGTAATGGGAGATGGGGTGGTGGGTTGGGAACGGGGGGGTGTTTGTGTGTGTGAGTGTGTTTTAGTTTGGCTGGTGGTAAGGGGGTGCTGAAGACCAACGGGTCTTTGTGGATATCGGAGTGCATCTGAGGCCCTGTCACTCAAATCAGAGGCCTCTCTGTGATTGGGCTGATGATTAGAGCCTCAGACCCACCCCCTGCCCCGCCAGTAGCGCCAGCGTCTCGACCAGGAGCCGCGACTCTCTCGCACGACCCTGGAGTCTGATCCAAAATAAAAGCCAAAATAAAACCCGTGCACGCAGAATGTTTGCTTAACATATTGTTTAACCTCTGCGTCTGTTGTATCCAATGGAAGAAGCCTCAAGAAGCGCTCGTACTGAAGCTTGCTATTCTCATGTGGCCCTGTAGGAGGCAGTGTGGTTCCTGTCAAACATCACTGCAGGAAACCAGCAGCAGGTTCAGGCCGTGATTGATGCCAACCTGGTGCCCATGATCATCCTCCTCCTCGACAAGGTGGGTTACCTCTACCGCACCTGTGCATGGAATATAGTGTTGAATACATGTGTAGTATATGTATGTATGATCTATTGTATCCTGTGTGTGTGATGCACACTGATGTGTCTGTTGTAACTCTTGTGTGGTATTCCAGGGTGACTTTGGCACTCAGAAGGAGGCTGCCTGGGCCATCAGTAACCTGACCATCAGTGGAAGGAAGGACCAGGTGAGTTTCCAGCACCCTAGACACACACACCCACACTGGACTGTTAGTTTCCAACATCTTTGCCACACACACTTCACTGTGTGTGTGGTATGGTGTAGTCTATGTGCTAGTGTGCCCGTATCAGATCCTGATGGGGGGTCTTATAGAAGTTACGGGCATTGTAACCCTACGCTTGTGTTCTGTCTGCGCTATATTTGTGATGTACGTGGAACATGCCCACATATGTCCATTCTGAGAAGGGACAGCCTGTTCTCATGTTCATATTGAATATTGTGTGGTCTTATTGGTGTATTAACTTAACTTTTTTTATAAAAATATTTTGACTTTTGATATTAAGATGGTGTTGTGTCTCTGCTTATGTAATGATACCAATGTTGTCCCATTGACTAGAGAATGACTGTGCTGATGTGTTGGTATGGTATGGAGTGGCGTGTGCGCGTGGCGTGCTGATGTTGTATGTGCGTTGTGCAGGTGGCATACCTCATCCAACAACAGGTCATCCCGCCGTTCTGTAACCTGCTGACCGTGAAGGACGCGCAGGTTGTCCAGGTGGTGCTGGACGGGCTCAGCAACATCCTCAAGATGGCGGACGACGAGGCCGAGACCATCGCCAACCTGATCGAGGAGTGTGGAGGTGGGTGTAGCCGCCGTCGAGCACGCAGGACACCTGTGTTTGGGATGGGCCGTTGGAACTTTATGAAATCGACGGCATAAGATGCCAGTTTTGACTGAATAGATTGGAGAGTGGTTTCCATGGCGATTAGCATCATCGGGAGTCTTCTAGAAGTTACGGCCATGGTAACCCTACGCTTGTGTTCTGTCTGCGCTATATTTGTGATGTACGGTTTTTCATCCCACTCACAGGTTTGGAGAAGGTGGAGCAGCTCCAGAATCATGAGAATGAGGACATCTATAAACTGGCCTACGAAATTATCGATCAGTTCTTCTCTTCCGATGATGTAAGCTTCCATTTATTATCATCCAGGTTATTACAGAATGTGGGCATCATGAAGGGATTTTTATGCAATGTCTCTTGACCTATGACCTATCTAGACCCTTATAAGTCAGTTTTAAAAAACAGGCCCTTCCAGATTTTGCTTAGTATTTGTTTTTCCTGCTGCAACAAAGGCTTGATGCACCTCAATCATGTAGGCTTAAAATCTAATCAAAGCATAGTATGTAACTTGCAATATTAACCCGTTGTAATCTTTTCGTTTTTGCATGTATAGATTGATGAAGACTCCAGCTTGGTTCCAGAAGCCATCCAGGGTGGAACGTATGGTTTCAACTCCTCCACCAACGTGCCAGCAGAAGGGTTTCAGTTCTAGACCGCGCCAGAGCGTCTGGAGTTTTGTTGGCGATGCAGCACTCTGTTCAACATAAAAAATAATTAGGAGAGAAAGCGAGCGAGAGAGAGCGAGCGAGAGTGTGAAAGAAATTAGATCCATTGTGCTTGGCTCATGGGATCCATAGCTGCATCTAATCCGAGAGAAATTGTGTGGATTTCGTTTGGCATTCCGAGGAGAGAGGTCCAAACGAAGCTTGACGGCGAGTGAGTGCGAGTGAGTGGCTACTATATGTTGCAAAAATCAACCATCTACACTGAATGCGTTGAGAGACATTTCGTGAAACTTCACACACAACAAAAAGTTACCAGGCGTGTCTATTACAAGTTTTCACAACAACAACAACAACAACAAAACAGGAGGCAAATAGATCTGATGTCACCACCTCAGGGGGAGAACCAAGGCATCACCATCTATCCAATTTGAAGGCAAGACACAAAGCAAAAGCTTCACGTTTATACAAATCAATACAAATCTAACTGGATGAACTCAAGACAAGAAAACCAATCCACATCATAACCTTCTGAGGTTTCCGAGACCCAGGGTGAGGGGCCACCCTGGATAGGCCCCTCCCCCTCCTCCATAGCCATGCTGCGAGAGACTTGTGTATGAATGGACTCATGAATGCGTATGAATGTCTGGACTCGGTGCAGAGGAGCCAGACCTCATCTCCTCTAGTGAAACCCTCCACGGATACGGGCTGCCTCCCTCCTCCGACTTGGGTCCCCAGAGTCCAGCGGTACCCGCATGTGTCGCGTGTGCTAGAGAAAATAAAAAACACAAAACAAAAACAAAATGGACGAGTGGTGGTGTGTGTGTGCGCGCGTGACTGGGGTGTGTGTGTGCGCGCGTGACTGGGGTGTGCAAGGAGAAACCGGATGAGAACGCATGCAGAGAGAGAGTCAACATCGAAAAAGATCCGAGGAAAAATGAGATCGCAAAAAACAAACGAGGAAATTAAAATAACAACATAATTACCAAGAAATACAAAACAAGAATGGAGTAAAGAAAAAAGTGGAAAACCATTTGTCTGTGAAAAGAGAGAAGGCTGATCCAACACGAGTCCTGGAGAGGAGAAGAAAACACCTCCTAATCAGCTACGTCGACTTTAAACATCAACGTCGTCACAACTTTTGTTTTTTGTTTTTAATTCATGAGTTAGTATTAAATCAACACTGGACAGTGCTGTTGGACGGACAGACAGACAGACGGTAGAGCCGTTGTGCATTGTGTAAAAGATGCATTTTGGTGGTTCTGGGGGCTAGCTAAAGGCCCTTAGTGTGTACCTTTTTATTTTCATTTTATTTCTTCAGCTTTTATTTTTTTCCGACGCTTGTGTAGAAGTGAACATTGACGCCTCATCTATGCCCCTCCCACCCCACCCTTTCCTTTCTTCTGTGACCCCCATTGATTTGATGCTGTGAAGTCTATGACATCACCATAACTAACCACATGACTGTTTGTTTTTCCTTCCTGCATGACAAAATTCCTTTTGTTTTCCTTTTTACCCTTTTAGTTTCCTTGGAGCAAAAAGTAACTGTATTGCCATAGCTTTGAGCTTACAAAAATATCACCAGGGGGGGGGAAATTACAAGATATGGCCATTTTATGTAACTTTGTGGAACATAATCTTTGCATGTGCTAAACTGCAGCATAGTTACTTCTAGGGGTTTTTAGTTTTGTTAGGGCTTTGTACACCGTGTAATTTCTTTTTCTAGTCGACTGTGCTGTTGAAATGTCACACGTCTCTTTTCCTGTTCCCCTAATCACCTCTTTTTCTCCAGCTCTTTCCCCCACTAGACTTAGTTTCTGATTTCACAAGTTCTGAACCATTTTTTTGCACATGTACGGACGACTGGGAGGCCTCAAGTCACACGAAACAGGTGGTGGTGTGGAGAAAAAAAATAAAATGAAAATGACCCCACCGTCTATATGCATTATACAATTACAATCTTAATTTGTATTTTATACCTAGATGAACTAGCCAGAGTTAATCCATACTGAGCCGTGTCAGTGGAGTGACGGTGTCCCAAATGGAGAAAAAAAAAAAGAAAATATTTTCCTCGACCTAGTGATCGGCCTGCCTCCTTTTTTTTTTTTTTTTTTTTTTTTTTTTTTTTTTTGGACAGTGCCCCTTCCTGCGGGGGATGCTGCTGACCCTGGCGAGGTGAAGAGGCCTCCCACACTCCTGGCACACCAGTAGAAGTGTGGTGCCTTCTTTTTAGAGCACAAAAAACATGCATGTACAAAACTGTGCTGTACTTCAATCCCTCCCCAGAGGCTCCCGCCCCCCCCTGTAGGATGCCCCATACCCTTTTGTTTGTGTTTATATATGAGAAAAAAAAAAAAAAACCTTCAGAACACTGTAGAGATGGATTACACTTTGTCGTCATAACCTTCTGTTGGCCATAGGGTAATATTTTTTTGCAGCATTCCTTGTTAGCAAAGTTTCCAAGAAATTGGTATAGAGGAAAAGCTGGTTTGCTTAACCTGTTGGGTTTTGGCTACAGGCTAGGTTGTCTTTGGTGAAAATAAATATCCAAACGCTATTGACTGTGTGCTGTCGTCTTTGCTCTAATCGGTACCTTCCATGTGTTTTGGTGCTGTTTTGGTCAGTGGTTAAGTGAGATTTGAATGTAATTTTGTAGGTTGAATTGACTGGCATCCTTGATGTAACATTCAAGTACCAACAAGAGGTATTAAGAAAGCTTTTATTAAAAAATAATAATTTTTAAATAATGAACAGTCTGTGCCACTTACTACAACCATCAAAACTCAAACATGGAACTGGCCAAAAAGGAACACAGCTGGTATGGGATGAGTGTGAGAAAAGCAAGAACTGGGGCAACCGGCAGTAATTTGCTGAAGAATAATGAAATGGATGAATGCAGCATAGTGGATGACATGCAGAGAGAGGAGACTTGGAAGAGTCCCTGTGGTTGAGTTGTGTTTGCGGTCCTTAACACACTAATGACCTCTGACCTGTATATCATGTAACGTGCCATCGTCCTTCAGGACTTCAGATGAAGGCAGCTAGCAGCCTAATGGGACTAATCTGTACGATCCACTGACGACGGTTCATGTGCTTAATGCTGAACTGCAGCAGCAGTCATATGTGAGTGGAGAAGGTCTGAAGTGTTTTGCTTCTGTATTTGATGTGTTGGCAATTTCATATTTTGGGCAGCATTGGAGGTGCCATGTGGTAAATGTGTAGGTGCCCTTCATGTTCCAGTGCCAGCTGGCTCTACGATGAGACGGAGGAAAGAGCAGAAGAGTCAAATAAATGTCCAGTGTTGACGTGTCCTAATTGTACTGTGATTTGAGCAACCGGTTGTGCTAGAAAGGAGCCATGTAAATACATTAACTTTACTTACTTTTCACAAGAAGGTTTTCTGTGCCTCTGGACATATCCCATCAGATAGAGGTATCTGAGGCCTAAATAGCATTTTCAGCTGCTGTAAACACAGCAAGAACTTGATGGACAGGTCTGAAGTCTAATAATGTTGATCAAGATGTGGGACAATTCATGGCTGGAGTTCAGCTTTAAACATGCACTTGGAAAGCATGCTTGCTTACCTCTTATCTACAGTGCCTCCATTGTTTCCGACCATGAGCTGTGAATGCTGATGTTGACAGAATGTGAAACCAGGACGGACGACACAGGCCGTGGTAGAGGAAGTAAGGATTGTTGTGTGCCGGACTGCCGGTGTCCTGTCGAGTTATGCTACCGTATGCTGAACCCAACCCCGGTGTAGCGTGAGACTGCATTTGCCTGTCCTGCACCTTATGGACACCTGACACCAAACAACTTTGACAAGATTTGGGAAAGATTCTTGAAAGATTGTAGTCTTTGAACTAATGCCCCCCTTACTCAAAAGACTCCAATCTTTCAAGAATCTTTCCCAAATCTTGTCAAAGTTGTTTGGTTGTTTGTAAGGAGGCCATTACTTGAATTACCCCAATGAATCCTTTGAAGTTTCCACTGAATGAACATTATATTGGTCAAGTGAGGTGTAACTACAAACTTGGTTTAGGTGATCATGTACATGCTGGTAGATGGAGGCTCCGTTTCCCCTGTTTTCCTGTGTCCGACTGGGTTGTGTCTGCCTCTTCCTAGTTCTATAGCATGTGAAATGTCTCTTTTGTCCGCGCCTCGTTGGGTTCAAATGGGCTCCGTGTCAAGTTATGATTGTGACCACCAGAGGCCACTACTGAGTCATTTCTATGTGCACACTAGATTGTGATGGGTGACATCAATTGCACTGAAATGCGCCTTAAAGAAGTAAAGATGGAGAGACATAGCCTGACGAGCCAGACCCTCATTAAAATGTAGGGTCTGGGCACTCACCGTTCGCAGTGCTCAGTCCGAGGGGCGGGATAATCGGTTGTCTTTCAAATTCCCTCTGCACGCAATAGGATAGCACTATGAGTCCCAAGACAAGCAGAGTCACATTTATTGCTACCAATTAAATACAAAGGTTTGTACTCTGGTGACAGCATCTGCATAATGTCTTCTTATAGGGCATCTTGTAAAGCTAAAAGACGCAAAGTCAAAAAATTAGTGAGGGACACAGAGCAGGATATTCTCTTTGAATATAATTTATCAGCTGCTAATTCCAGTTTTGAAACCACAAATCCTATCACAATCTCTTCTGAGTGCCAGTTAGATGGTTTCCCAACAACTTCTGACTTCTCACTAAACAGACCACTAGTCAACAGTGATCTGCAGGAACAAATCGACGTGTGCACTGCACAGATAGATTCAGATTTAGATTGTGAACCAGTGGCTGACGAAACCTGAAAGTGACAGTGACAGTGGCCCTGGCAGTGATGATGATGAGCCTAATGAAGACTTCTTAAAAACAAGCTTAAAATATTGGGCCACATCCTATTCTGTGTCTCTTGTTGCACTGTCGTCTTTGCTCTCCATCTTAAGGGTGTTTCACCCCACCCTTCCCAAAGATGCAAGAACATTACTTGGGACACAAGCAAATGTGCCTACCACTAAAATAGAAGGTGGAGAATTCTATCATTTTGGGATAGTACAGGGAGTACTTTCACGGTTGCAATGTTTGAGTTTACCAGCAACTCTGACTACTCTTGTTTTACAATTCAATGTGGATGGTCTACCTTTATTCAAAAGTTCAAAGCTTCAGTTCTGGCCCATACTTGGGTGTCTGGAATGGCCCCCTTTCTTGTTGGTATCTTTTGTGGTGAAGGCAAGCCAAAGAGTCTTTCTCAGTACCTTGAACAATTTGTTGGAGATCTTAAGAATGTTCTAAGTAATGGCATTATCTATCTTCACAAGCAGTTTGAAGTTCTGGTTTCCTCTTTTATTTGTGATGCTCCAGCCAGAGCCTTCGTTAAACAGATTCACATAATGGATATGCAGGATGTGACAAGTGTTTTCAAGAGGGAGTATGGCGAAACAAAATGACATATCCAGAAACCAAAGTGAGGCTAAGGACAGGCGACAGTTTCAAGGATAGGGTTGATGAAGAGCACCACATTGGAACCAGTCCTTTATCTGAGGTGGTTAATATGGTGTCGATGTTTCCAATAGACTACATGCATCTCAGCTGTCTCGGGGTAACTCGAAAACTTTTGAATATGTGGTTAAAGGGGAAGAAGACAACAAGGCTTCCGTCACACACTGTAGGGACAATTTCTGAGAAACTCCTCAAGCTGCGCTCCCACATGCCCTGTGAATTTAATCGAAAACCAAATGCACTAGCTGAACTGGATCGGTGGAAAGCCACTGAGTTCCGTTCATTTATGCTTTATTGGGGCCCAATTGTTTTGAAGGACTGTGTTCCAAGTGACATATATGTTTATGTTTAACAACTTTATGTTGTTTTCCGTTGCCATGTATTTGCTGCTTTCCCCAGGTGTTTCTGAGGAAATGCTATCTTTTGCAGAGAGGTTAATGGTGTCTTTTGTTCAGCACTATGGGCAGTTATACGGAACAGATGAAATTGTTTACAATGTACACCAGCACATTCATTTGGCTGAGGAATACAAGCACTTTGGCTCTCTTGATAGCATTTCAGGATTCCCCTTTGAAAACTATCTGGGACAAATTAAGCGACTTGTGCGCAAACCACACCAGCCTCTACAGCAAATAGTTAAAAGGTTATCGGAAATTCCATATATTGAAGCACCAAAACCCAAAAATGAACAAATATTACACAAAATCCACGCTGATGGTCCTTTGCCCCACCAGTTCACATCCTCTCAACAGTACAAGAAGGTTTCCACTAATCAGTTCACTTTATCAACAAAGGTGGGAGACAATTGTATTGAAGTGGCAGATTGCTTTGCGTTAGTGGTGAATATTCTGAAGTCAGATAAAGATGTATATGTCATGTACAGAAGATTCAGAAACAAACAGCCATACTATATGTACCCCTGTGATTCAACGTACATTGGAACACACAAGGTCAGTAGGCTTGAAGACAACGCAGGGATAGGCAAACTAAGCTGTATCAAGCGAAAATGTCTTTTTTTCCCAGATGGAGATGGTGCTTCATCATGGGATGATGTATTAGTAGGGGTTCTCAAGGCCGGGGGTTGGGATAACTAGTTCCATTTAGTTTAGTTAATTTAGTTCCTTTTCAGTTGTTAGAGGACATGGAGTAGGGTATTTATTATTTTTTCTTTAAAGATGGATCAGGTGCTGTACTCAGTAGTACAATTCCCTAATGGTGGGACGGCCATAGTTCTGCAGAGTTGGCTGAGAGATAACACACTGCTATGGCCACCCAAAAAAATTCCACTTGCAAAAGGCTTTGCAACAAAGGATGGAGCCAGATAGTACATGGATCACCTACAGCGATGTCCGCCAACTAATTACATGTCGTGAGTATGATCTGTGCAACCCATATGCAAATTAATGGGAACACTTGATACACAATTTACTCTTGAAAGTTGCCCATTTTCATTTCTGTCAGACATAATATACATACATTTAGGTGTAAGATGTATAGGTTTTGCTACAGCCAAAATGTATCTATATGATGTTTGCTAGATATATGACAGATGTATAAGTAAGTATAAGTATAATATATATACTCTTTTGATCCAGTGAGGGAAATTTGGTCTCTGCATTTATCCAAATCCGTGAATTAGTGAAACACACTCAGCCCACAGTGAACACACAGTGAGGTGAAGCACACACTAACCCCGGCGCAGTGAGCTGCCTGCATCAACAGCGGCGCTCGGGGAGCAGTGAGGGGTGAGGTGCCTTGTGACAGAAATGAGAAATGGGCTTGCTGACCGGAAACTTCTCAAGTACTAGTGACTGGAGTTTTAAGGAAAACTGTGGGAAAATGGTGCTGCTTTCCTCTGCATTCTCCAGAAACATATGAAGAAGCCAGACGAGGAGAACACAAGTACAACACCACCATGTGTGCAACCGCTGAATTCAGAGGAGGAAAAAAAAGAAGAACGGGAGAAAAGGAGAACAAAGGAAGTGATGTTCACTGGAAGTTACTTCTGTCGCCTCACAATTGAACTAGTTATCTATTATTATTTATTATAATTAATAGTAAGGAGGTCACAGCAGCATTATTTTATCTTGACTTTGGCTTGATATAAAATGGACTGATGTGTTTATTTTTATTCAGGCCAAATCCACTGTATATGGATTCTGACTCTGATGAGCCATCTGGCGAAGTGAAGAAACCACGGGTTTTACGCCCGCCTAATGTCAGAGTTCCAGAATCCTGGTCACAACTGGCAAGAAATGGTAGGTCACATGTATTTCTGCCCTGTAACTGACCCTACCTCTTTGTATCATACAACACCATGTTCTATTCTCTACACCTAACTAACCTATTCATTTATCATGTATACAAACCTTGCTGCCCTGTAACTGACTCTACCTCTTTGTAACATACAACCCAGGTGGCTCTAAACACCATTTTGAATTGAATGTATTGTAGAATTGGATCATGCTTTTAGGTTAAGAGTTGTGCAAAAACTAATCATGTTTCACACAACTGTTTTGTCCCTTTTGCAGATATGTTTGCAGGTGCCAGTGCATCAAATGCATCAGCACATGAACAATTTCACCATGGTAAGCTCTCAAATAATGGCCAGTAGTCACATAAGCCTCTGTATGCGTCTTTTGTAAAATAATTTAATTCACTGACTTTTGCATTCCTTATTGTGTGTGTCAGAAATGATGGCAGCATCCGCCAGCGGCGCTGGGCCGTACCACCAGCTGCAGGTCCCACAGAAGGAGGGCGGCGCTGGGCTGTACCACCAGCTGCAGGTCCCACAGAAGGAGGGCGGCGCTGGGCCGTACCACCAGCTGCAGGTCCCACAGAAGGAGGGCGGCGCTGGGCCGTACCACCAGCTGCAGGTCCCACAGAGAGAGGGTATGATGCCATACTTCCAGCAACACTTTTTGTACAGCCGTGGACACAGAATTCCACAATGAAACTGACATAGCACGACATAAAATGACCTCCTTTGGTAGCTGACAACACAATCTGCCCTCTCAAAGTTTTGTTGATGCTTCCCAATATATAAATTAATATCTTTGTTTTGCAGGTGCCAGTATATCACCGTCGATATATATCGTATATATATTAATTCATATAAATTAAATTTATACCTTTTAGATAATGGTTGAACCAATATTGATTCAGTAACATTATTTCAACATAAAATCAACTGAAATTGAAATGTAGATTCTCATTTAGATGATGGTTGATTCACCATTGATTAAGTAACATTATTTCAACATAAAATCAACTGAAATTTAAATGTAGATTCTCATTTAGATGATGGTTGAATCACCATTGATTCAATGTCAGTATGGTTGAAAATCCGATGTTGATTCAACACAAAGTAGAGGGGACACTTTCAACATCGGATCAATGTTAGGCTTCAACGTAGTTTCAACATTTCTGCCAAACCATATTTCAACGTTGATTCAACTGAATTTTGCTATGTGGGATACATTTCCCACCAGCGGAGCTAGTTGGCTAGTTCAAACTTTTGCCAACTTAATAAAAGCTTAACTCGTGTCACACTGTTCGCCAACAGCAACATTACCTTATTTGTTTTCAAGTAGCAGGGAATTCAAGCCAAACCGTTGCAACTCTGCCATCAATCATTATGTTAAGCCCACCTAACGACTCTATACACGATTTGATTGGCCTGATTGAGTTTCGATTTCTGGAGCTCACGCCAACGGAGAGTTGCTACTTTGCTGCCGCTAGGGGCGCGTCTAGATTTCTAGGCTAGGAGAGACACTCATTCAAGACTAAAAAACTCTTTAAGTTCTAATATTTTTGTTTTTAATTTTAAGTTGCTCAAAAAACGCACACATGAGTACATGGGTATATGCTTCCTTCGTCTCATGATGTCTGATCCACTCTAACATGCCGCTCTGCATCGTTGTCCAAGTGCTGGATAGGGATGTATGTAGCTGCAAACATATTTGCATAGCCTGTCCTCTTTTTTGCAAATAATTTCCGAAACTGCCTGCCCCATATGATTTACACACAAACAAACACATTAAACACGCACATAAACACAGAAGTAGGCCTAGGCTACGCGCAGTTTCCCTATCTACTCACTCATTAGGCTACTACACTAGGACATGTTCAGTATCACTTAACACATAAGGGACTTCACTCATTAGGCTACTACACTAGGAGATGTTCAGTATCACTAAGGGACTTCCTGAGTTAAATTCAAAGATGAATAAAGATGGAGGAACTTTACAGTTTGTGAACTAGACGCGGTACGTTTATGACTGACACATTCAACTCTTAGATGGACATCGACACCGAGGTGCATTTATGAACAACTACGTTTGCTCCCAAATAAAAATACTCTCTTCTGATAAATGTAAGCGTTTGTTCTGTTTGGAAGCGAAGCAGATTTGAAGCAGCAAGGTTGGATTCAAATCGCGGGATGACACGGGATTGGGCGAAATGCTCCCTTGAACTTCGCATGCGCGAAACAGTTGACGACGACCGACAGAAGAGGTGTTTGCAGCCGGCCAGTTCAAGAAACACAAGAATGACGTCCACGCCTTGATGAGCAACTGTTGGTGAGCACAATTTTTTAGGTCCACTCAACTGGACCTAATTCTATAAAGTAGCCAGTTACAAAATGAAACGGTGTCTGCACGATGTGAAATTATTTGATACAGAATTGCGAGCAAGCGGTTATTGTTATGTGGATTCCAATGACGGAAGGATACATTGTAACTCGCTAGCATGGCTATCAAGCTGTTGTTCTCGTGGGCAGTTAGATTAAGTATTCAGAATGGTTCATGAGATTATATCTGCTGGGATCTCACTTGGATCGTACAGTTTGAACTGGTCCAGTTTGAGCTTGTATTGTGCAGGCCACTTTTGAACAGTAGCCTAGTTATTGTTTGGAGCATGTTTGAGATTTAGCTCAAATAGCTGACAGTGAGGATCTAATGTTGACAGTATTTAAACATGTATAAAATAAAGATTTAGGGGGTTTCATGTAGAGGGGTTACATTAACGTTTATGGTTATGGATAGCATTTTGACTTATATCTTCGATGTTGATTAGGCTTAGGCAATCTCCCTCCATCAACGAAAACCCAACTGTTTTAACGGACGAAGGCAACGTTATTAGGCTCTGACATTTGATAGCACGACACCGTGTTCACTACAATAAGTCAGGATTCGGTTTCTTCCTCACATGGTCTGTTACCGTGAGTGAGTCAGAGAACAGAACACTAGGATGTGGATCTTTCAGATGGGCCCTAAATGATCTATTTCCAAAATGCAGAATGTTCAAACTAAGTCTGCTTTTCCTCTTAATTTTATAAATCATAACAAGGCTTCCCTTCCTCCCGTCTTCCTCAACACCCACGTTACGCCACCCTTGTCACGTATACTTTTGTGTGAGGCTAAACTAAAGTGTCTGAGGACCGTTAATGGCTATGCCTCATATTAATAGGGGGGTGACAGAAAAGGTTGTAAGTGAACCTGCTGATGAGTTGGCCTGAAATAGTTTCTAACATGTATGTGAGAATCATAAGACAGCAGAAAGATTTCTGACTTCATGGTCAAGAGTAACCCTGTTTCTTTAGCCCGTGTGTGTGTCTTGAACCTGAACTTCGGTTGAGTCTGTCAGTTCCCTGGAGCAAGGATTAGTCTGGAAGTGAATTAATGAAATCCTTTTATGGTCAACACTATTGCTTAATTTTGAAATTAATCAGATCACAATCAGATTATGTCAGACACAAAGTGCCTTGAAATAAGTGCAACACCATATAGACTACTACACGATCAAAGACAAGGCTCTGTAAAATTTGCATGATGGGGGATTTCTTAAATGCGCCAGTTCCATTTGGGGACAATGTTGTAATTTTCTCTTCCTAAATCTCAGTATTAGGCCTACCTAGGTGCAGTTTCTATTGGGCTGCAAAATGAGTACGTATGTATGAATGAAACATTACAGTTACGATTGTAAAATAACATGGCGGAGATCTGTTTCAGGACTCTATGTGGCACTTCCATACCTCATCCCACTGTGACCGCTCGTGAGGGATGGACAACCTGGAGGAAGACCTGACGTGCTCGGTGTGCTACGCGCTGTTCACGGACCCGCGCGTGCTGCCCTGCTCGCACACCTTCTGCAAGTGCTGCCTGGAGAGCGTGCTGCAGGTGTCCAGCAACTACTCCATCTGGCGCCCGCTGCGTCTGCCCCTCAAGTGCCCCAACTGCCGCAGCGTGGTGGAGCTGCCGCCCACCGGCGTGGACGCGCTGCCCATCAACGTGTCGCTGCGCGCCATCATCGAGAAGTTCCAGCGGGACGGAGGGCCGCACGGCCGGCCGCCCACCTGCCCCGAGCACCCGCGCCAGCCGCTCAACGTCTACTGCGTGCAGGACCGCGCGCTCATCTGCGGCTTCTGCCTGACTGTCGGCCGCCACCAGGGCCACGCCATCGACGACCTGCAGGCGGCGTACGTGCGCGAGCGCGACTCCCCCGAGCAGCTCGTCCAGCAGTTGACGGACACGCGCTGGGCCGAGGTGTGCGCGCTGGCGGAGAGGCTGGAGCAGGAGAAGGCGCGCGGGGAGGGTCTGGTGCGGCAGGACCGCGAGGCCGTCGGCCAGTTCTTCCAGGGCGTGCAGAGGCTCCTGGAGCGCAAGCGGGACGAGTACATGGCGGCGCTGGACGCGGCGAGCGCCGAGCTGGCGCGCAGCTACGACCCGCTCATCGAAGCTGAAGGACATGCAGGAGGAGCAGCTCAGCCTCATCTCGCTCGGCTCCGCCGTGCAGGATGAGGAGTCGCCGCTCGCCTTCCTGGAGAAGGTGCACCTGTTCCGCGCACGCGTCTCCTCCCTCACCCAGACCCCCATGCCCCAGGTGGTGCCGCTCTACATCGCCCCCCGAGCCGGGGACTTCCTGCGCGAGCACTGGGCCAAGGTCACCATCGGAGGCCTGGAGCAGGGTCCTGTACCCAAGGTGGCCTGTCACACCAGGGGCTGCCTGGGGAAGCACGCCCCTCCCGCTGGCCTCTCCCGCGCCTGGCCGGACCCCCGGCAGCGTCCCCTCCCCCTCTTCGCCCTGCTGGTGCTGCTGGTGGCGGCGGGGCTGCACCTGGATCCGTTTGGAATGGCGTCTTTGGGGCTCTCCGTGGTCGCCCCGCTCGGCGAGCTCCTCCAGAGCCTGGCTGACCAACTCGTCTGGCCCTTTGACGTCCAGGGACTGCTGGAGGAGCTGGTCTCGAACGTCTGTGCAAGTGTCTTCTCCCTGGCCGACAAAACGTACCAACACTTTGCCTTTTTCCTCCAGGCTTCGCAGTAACAGTGCCCAAGAACATGCAGTGCTTTTTCTTTTTGCTTTGTGTGGAGCGTGGGGTCTGGGTTGCCGTGATGCAGATAGAATAATATATGTACTGTTGGTTTCAGGAAACAAAAGGTTGAAATGGATCGCAAGATCAGGTAGAGACACAAGACTGCTTTGAAACTTGCCAAACCATGAAGTCTTCTTAAGAGAACACGTGACCAAGTCTGAGGCAATGTTAAGTCCAACATGCCCCGTCAAACAAACTTTTAGCACCTTTCTCAACAATAGTTCTTTATAGTGTATTCATTGATAGCAATTGATAATGCACACAATTTTTATGAAAGTTTGTTATGTTGCAGATTTATTTGTAGTGCATCCAAGTACAATTCTGTTCCAAGGGCATGACCATTATAGTAATGCAAATGATCATGCCAGGTGGCTTTTCTACTTAAAGGTGTAATTAGCCTTTTTACAGCACAGCTACTTTTACTCATGTATACATGATGCCTTTAAAAACACTACTGGTAAAGGAACACAACAACTATTTTGGATATCACCTTATTTACCATCTGCCTCAGAGTTACCCTTACAAAAAAATAACTGCACTACTTCCAAGTGTTTTTTGGAGGAATTATCTGCATTTCTTATGCAGGAAATGCAATATTTTGGATATGAAAATGTTTTTTTTTTAAGGGTAGATATGAGGATACATACCCATCTGTTCTCTGTGTACAGTAACCCTGTCTGACACCTTAGCTTAGCGTAATTCAGTAGCAATAGGTTAGACCAGCTGGCCTGTTGCTCAAATGGAGCTAGAGGCTAACTTCTAGGCTTAGCGTAATGCAGTAGCAGTGGGTTAGACCAGCTAGCTTGTTGCTCAAATGGAGCTAGAGGCTAACTTCTAGTGAACTATACTAAGGAGGCTAATGGTATCAGACTGGGTCATTGTTGCATGATGCATAACATGAGATGGGTACGTATACTTACATCCAACTCTGGAACAGAGGGCAAAAAAAGTTAATTTCCCAAATAGTCGGTGTGTCCCTTTAAAGGAAACAGAAATGTGGATCTCGATTATGTAGCCGCTATTGTTTGGCCTTCAATAGGCTGGGGAAACTAACACATAGTAGCAAAGGACAGCAGCTAGAAGGCTAACGTGAAGTAGCTGGCAGTCACTGTGAACCTTAGCAAACGCTTGCTTACTGCCTTAACCTCATGCTGTGAATGCATACAAATTAATACCAATATTTTGAGAACACAAATAATGACACCACTGTAAACACTTTAATAAAGTTTATTTGTAATAGTTAAAAAAGAGCAGCTTTGTGTGTAAAGAATTTATACATAATGATGAACAGAGGAGTAAAAGACAAAATGGAAACAGGAAAACGATTAGACGATACACAACATTAAAATCGACAGATACAGGAGACAGAGAGTGGAGTCTGTGCAGACCTCAGGCAGAGGACACCACCTCCTGCAGACTGATGGTCTTGGGGTTGATGGGGACACTCTTGGTGGTGTTGTAGGTTTTGTAGATGCCGATCAGGCGGTCTGCGATCTCGAACATGTTGTTCCTCAGGGAGATGATGATGAACTGGGCATTCTTGGTTTGCTCCTATGGAAGAGAGGAGGGGAGAATTTTCAGAAGTTAAAACAAACTATGAGCATTGTAGCAGGAGCAAGCCATTCTTCCTTCAGACTCTACTCAGTCAGCAAACAGTCACAGTGGGTCAAAGGTTCTGATTAAATGAAGGCTTAAAATGGAAATGCAACAACACAAAGGCTGATGCTTTGCTGCAAGACCCAAACCCACAGTCCCTTACGCAACGCTGCCAACGTTGCCCAAGATCCACAGGCCACCCCTATCCGCTTCGCTTGCTCCAGAGAACAGGTAAGACGTGAGCATAAGAGGTTCCCTCTGCAGTGGAACCAGACATACTCACACACTCTCCTGCATTGGCATTGTTGCTCCAGATTACTTCATCGTAAGTGTGCCCAACAATGTCTCAATGCGGCGAGCTCTCGTGCCCCACACTCACCTGAGCCAGCCTCTTACATCAGAGCTGCTCCACAGCTCCCTCCTCATTAGCTGGTTTCGCACCAGAGGGGATTTCTGCACTTCCTAGAACATAACATTCCTATATCCCCTTTTTTTCGCGGTTTCACACCAGACGAATTTGGGCATTATTAAGTTCCTCTGACCGCAGTTCCTGGTACTCTTGAGGCAGAACACGTAGGTGGTAACGACAGGACGCAGGGATGTCATGCAAAGTTCTTTAGTGCGCTAGAAAAATTACAATGTGAAACCATTAACAACCGGATCAAATGAATTCAATGTAACTAAACACAAATGTTGTTTCGGTCCTTGGTCCAGACTTTCAGGTCATCATAACCTGTAACTCAGCGTACTAGCCTATGACACGGCAACAATTCCAATTAAATACCAGATGTTTTATATATTACTTAGGTAACAATAAAATCAAACATCGATTTTCCAAACGGATCTGATGACTAATGTTAGGCTACTGTTAACCAGCATGCGACAGTAGACATTAGTATTCAAATAATTTTAAAATGTAGGCTAGTTAGTTAATTTACTCTCATTTGGCGAGGTGAATGGGTGCCTATATTAAACCCTGTAGTAAGTGATGATGCTATACACTGTCGCCATGCTTAAGTCACTCCTTACACCCTCATCCCAGTTCTCATGGCCACTTGGCCAGAGCACATGGAAATGAAAAGCAGGTTTTGGAGGAGAGTAGTTAGTAGAACTGATTTAGAAGTGGACTGTTCCTATAACTAAGTTGCTGTAACTACTTGGTCTAAAAGAGACTATACATCAGGGGTGGCCACCCAGTCCAGCATGAAGAGCCAAATTTTTTCTCAACACAACTCAAAAGAGCCGCACAACAAAAAAAGATGCCACACCACAACAGTGACTTAGGCCTACACTTTAAATCTTCTTTTTCATTTAAAATGAAACACTTGGCAGATGCTACAAATGATCGTTTTTAGGAATGAGTAGCAAGCAACTATGATATGACACACATCACACATTCCCCCTCACTGACTGACTTATTAGCATGAGAAATGCTCTGATGTAACAACTGATAAGATGCCAATGTGACCGTCAAATGTTCCGTCGAGTGTCTGGCATACCAAGTACCAAACTAACGTGTTAAACAGGTTTTTTTACGGTTTTATTTTGGTTATGTTGACATATCAACCAGAAGGGTTATGCTAGCCTACAAAAAAGATTAATCCGCCTTTTGAATGTCCGTGTTCCTCTTTCTATTTACTCTTAGCATCAGGGTTTTCCTGATTGCAACAGTAGCATTACACCTGGCTAAAGAAACAAATGTTTCTGCTTCCTATTGGGCTAGACTTCTATCCATAACATGACAATAAAATTATTTTAATTTAAACATTGCAGCCTAACTATTGCCAGTACCATCAACTCATGAAAAGCATTTTCATTTACCAGAAATATAGGCCATTTAAAAAAATAAAAAACTATAAATCCAAGGAGATTCCATCAGTTTAGCAGCCGCAAGCCGCACGAGAGGAGGCAAAGAGCCGCAGGTTGGCCACCCCTGCTATACACTGTCGCCATGCTTAAGTCACTCCTTACACCCTCATCCCAGTTCTCATGGCCACTTGGCCAGAGCACATGGAAATGAAAAGCAGGTTTGAGGAGAGTAGTTAGTAGAACTGATTTAGAAGTGGACTGTTCCTATAACTAAGTTGCTGTAACTACTTGGTCCAAAAGAGACTATAGATTTGACGGTATCCTAAACCCCAGTGCCCCACTCACACAGATGTAGCAGTATCCTAAACCCCACAATACCCACTCATAGATGTAGCAGTACCCTAAACCCCCAGTGCCCCACTCACACAGATGTAGCAGTATCCTAAACCCCACAATGCCCCACTCACAGAGATGTAGCAGTACCCTAAACCCCACAATGCCCCACTCACATAGATGTAGCAGGCCACGATGGAAACGTTTTTGAAGTCGAGGGCGGCGTCAATCTCATCCATGAAGTAGAGTGGCGTGGGCTTGAAGTGGTGCAGGGCGAAGACCAGCGCCAGCGAGCTTAGAGTCTTCTCTCCGCCCGACAGGTTGTAGATCTTCTTCCAGCTCTTCTTCGGGGGCCGCACACTAACAGAGACAGAACAGTCGCAACTGTCAAATTAGCTGCACACTAACAGAGAACACCCAGAAGCGTTAAACTCTGCCGAACCCTCAAATGCCTCTACTAATACAAACAACATGACCTTCAGTACAGAATTCAGGGTTCCAACTCATTTTCATTGACATTTCAAAACTTTTCCATGACCTTCAATGACATTTCTGATTCTCACAACCTGTAATTACACAGATTTGCACATTTTACTCAATAGGTGGGGTATAACTGCTGAATAACAATTAAACAACATTTTCCTTTTCCAATAGGCTTTTTCCTAATAGGGTCATAGGCCATGTCAATTCAATTGGAAACTTCATCACATGGCAGAAATTAGGCAATGGGACATTAACCATGGAGTGGTACAAGAACACACAAACACCTTTATAACACATTATTAATTTCATTAGACCTGCATACAGAACAAGATGTTCAAAACTTTCAATGAATTTCCAGAATTCCATTATGTTTCCAGGCTTGCTAAATGGGATTTTATAATGCCATGATTGTGAAAACCCTGGGAATCCTGAAACTAGCATTGATGAGGCAGCATTATTGCTCGTAAGCTGTAAACATGCACAGATGCGTCTATATCAAAACATAAAGGCCAACACATCTCACAAAACATCTCTTAACACCCATATACTGCAGTTATACACTGGCTCAATTTCACAGGGAGTCCTTGCCTGAAGTTGATGCCTTCGGAGAAGGGGTCCAGGCTGTCGACGAGCTCCAGCTCTGCGTCGCCCCCCTGTGTCAGCATCTGGTAGTTCTCTTTCAGCTTGTTGGTGATTATGTTGAAGCCGGCCATGAACTCGTGCAGCCGCTGCTTGCGCAGCTCCTCGTAGCCGCGCTTGAAGTCGTCCCTCAGCGTGGTGATGTCGTCCAGCTCAGACACCCGCTGCAGATACAGCTCCTCCTACAGGTACCAGAGAGGGAGGGAGAGGGGGATGGAGGGATAGAGATGGACGGAGAGAGAGGGATAGAGATAGATGGAGGGGGAGAGAGAGGGAGGGAGGGAGAGACCATTTATGTCTGTATTACACCAACAATTCAATTCACTGACCCAGGGACCACCATTCTGACTAAGAAAGCAATCTTACGCCCACCGCTGAATAAAACAAATGTGATTAAAACTACAGTCCAGGAACCACCAGTAATGCCTTCATGGCCCAATGGTGGAGAACCCTTTCATGCTTATCAGAAGTAAAATCACTGAAACCTCATTGAAGTAAGCACAGCACAACTCTTTACTGAAGCGTGTCAATCAATCCACGTTACTCAAGCGTCACGCATTTCAGAGGGCCGTAGAGGAAGTTGGCTACCTTCTTCTTGAACTCTGCGATGGCACCCAGGTTGGGCTTCATGTGGGCGCAGCGGTCCTCCAGCAGGGCGATGGCGTTCTTGAGCACGTCCGAGCTGCTGATGGCCTCCAGCTCCTCGGCCGTCAGCGGCAGCAGCTCCTCCGCTGGCTTGTCATCAATAGGGTGCAGAGACAGCTTGGTGGCCTGAGCAGAGGGCACAGAACCAAGTGAGGAAAACAGAGAGATTTAAATAACAACGTGAGAATGAAAGTCTCTCTCACTCTATATGTGTGTGTGTGTGTGTGTGTGTGTGTGTGTGTGAGTGAGAGAGAGAGCAGTTAGTCCACACAGACCTGAGGAACTGAATCATCGGTCTTTAAATGTCAACCCTGACTGTTAAATGTTAACCCTGACTGTCACCTGAGGTACCTTTTGGGCAGAGTAGATGCGTGGCATATGCACTGGGGTGCTCTCTCTCTCTGTGTGTGTGTGTGTGTGTGTGTGTGTGTGAGTGTGTGTGTGTGTGTGTGTGTGGACTGACTGGCTGCTCTCTCTCTCTCACTCAGTGTTAACATTTAAAGACAGAAGATACAGTTCAACATCAGTTCCTCAGGTCTGTCACTTGAGGAACCTTTTTGGACAGAGTAGACAGACCATGTGCACTGGAGTGCTCTCTCTCTGTGTGTGTGTGTGTGTGTGTGTGTGTGTGTGTAATGTTTGACGGACCTCTTTCTGCCAGTGTTTGATCTTGTTGTTGTTCTCGGAGATGGCCGTGTCGATCTGCTCCACTTTGAGGCGCACGTTGAGGGACTCCTTCTGCAGCGCATGCTCCTGCTCCTGCAGCACCTTGATCTCCTGCAGCACCGACTTGTGCTGCTCTTGCACCTCTGGCAGCGCCTCCTACAGGACGGGAGGACCACAGGCACACTCATCAACAACCAGCACTTAGACAGCCTCAAGGAGTCGAGATACAGTTGAAAGTTAGCTGAACTCAAACCAAGTTTTTATCATAACATCTCTGCATATTCATCAACAGCATAGACCTTTCAAATCTTTAAAAGAACCTTCTTTTTGACAGTACTACATCGTGACAAGTTCAGTTCAGAATTCCTTGGTGCCATCTCGTGAGCTAGCACGCTTTTCCACCCGCTTAGAGCAGAACCGGAGATGTGGCATCAACACAGGGTGTTGTGTGCATAACTAAACTGCAGAATGACACACCCACTTCGGTTCACAGGAAAAAACCAGCCAGCACCGAACAAACTTGTCAAGTTCCGAACAGATTTCTTTCTGATCAAAATGCTCCGAGCCGTTCTGGAACATCTGCAGCGCTTGCACAGAGGCGCTTTTTTGTTCACGGTGTGACGGGCCTCCGAGAGGGGCCGTGCCGGAGTGTGTGTGTCGTAGGGAGCTCACCTCGGCCTCCTGGCAGGCCTTCATGATCTCCCCTGCCTGCTCCTCCAGCTGTTTCAGCTGCTCCGTCAGCTCCTCCATGGTCTTCTTGTTCTCCTCCACCTCCTGCTCCACCTTGGCCACCGTTTCCTCAGACTTCTTTAGATTACTGCCCACAAAACAAAATAGTACATTACAACTAAATAATACTTTTGTTTATATAGCGCTTTTTGGTCTGAGACCAAAGTACCAGAAACTAAATATTTCTGAAGCGGTTTACAGCAGGGCTTAAAGGATGGATAATGTGCATGAAGAGCACATTTTTGAAGCAATCATAAAATTATTCCAGTTAAGTACCGGAGAACTTTGAGCCCAGTCTTGTGTTTAGTACAGAATTCTACTTTAATTTACAACTTGGGTTATGACAAAAAAAAAAAAAAAAAAAACTGCAAAAAGCACTGATCTGAAGAACAAAGAGTAACCACCAATCTAAAAATAACGTTTAGCACAGTATGTATTTAAAGGAGAACTCAAGAGTTTTCAAATAGATCTGTTTCTCAAGGTCACAGAGTACTGTTGGTACGAAAAAACCCCGAAAACAATCGTTTTTACCAGCTCGAGTTGCTACAGGCAGCAGCTAACGCAGTCAAGCAACTACAACTACTTTAATACGTTATGTAGTCAAACTCATAACCAGTCCATCCCCTGCTCTACCACATTAGATACAGCATCACAGCAGACCATAGCGAGACAGAATGTCAGAAGAATCAGAATCACACTTTTTTTCCTTTATTGGCCACCAAGGAATTTTTCCGGCTGTTGGCATGTAGCAGTAGCCTGTAAATTCAGACCCAAATCTAGAAAGATTTAGCGTCTGGCTATGAGTAATGAAAACGGCCCAACTCGAGGGGCGACACCAAAAATGCATTTGAAAATATCACTGCACGCAACTGGATAACACTACGACCAATCAGAACAATACACGAGGTGACGTATCCAGAAATTAGCTACCAGGGAGCCAACTGGTAGATTAGACTCTGCGGAATCCGTTGGGCAAACCAGCAAAAACGTCCTTCTTGCAAAGAAAAGAGTCGAGCACCGTCTTCTGTTCCTCTTTTAGAGAAAAAGCCAAGTCTAACTCGTTCATTGTGGTGGCCAAAGCCATTTCAAACAACTGGTGTTCATCTGTAGCCATCTTGCAATATTCACGGACTGATTCCAAACTTAGACGTTGCAGCGCTGTTGTCATTTGTTTAGCTCGCCTCTGGCCCGCCTATATCAGATACACCGATGTGATCGGTGCAGCCCGGCTCGAACAGCAGTAATGAGCATTATTCAAATTCAAATTGTGCTCTCGCGAGAACTCTGGATTTCTAGGGTAATGTGGCAGTACACAGGGCTTAAAGCAATAGTAATGTCTGTGCCTGAAGTTATCAGACATTTATGAGGACGTCATATATACTGTAGTCTCATTGCCTATTTTCAAATCAAGCATGCCAGCTCACACCTGAATTCAGGCACGGTGCCTGAACACTTTAAGCCCTGAGTACAGGAAGAGAGGAAAAAAGAGCTGAGCTAAATAAATAAATAAGTAAATAAATAAAAAATAAAAAAAAAACCCTCACCGTCCGGCGGTCTTGATGGCCACCTGGGCCTTGGTGATGGCGGAGGTGCACTCGTCCAGCCCCTTGTTGACCTGGTCCAGCTTGTCCTGCTGGGCCTTCAGCTTGTGGCTGTTGATGTCCACAATGAGGGTGTGTAGGCGCTTCACCTCTGCCTCCACCTTCCCTGCCTTGCTGGACGCCGCCTCAAAGTCTGAGAGGACAGGGGGTGGGTGGTAGAGGTTAGCGAATTCTTCTCCTGTCTGGTCTATTCCGTCTAGCATCACACTTTCATATTTGAGATACTTAAACATATTCCTTTGGCTGACGCTTTAATCCAAAGTGACTAACATGTCAAATCTGATGAGGGAAAGCCCCTCCAGAGGAACTCTGAGTTGACCCTACACACAAACACACACCTTTTTTGAAGGCGTCCAGGTTCTTCTCCATCTGTTTCTGCTTGGCCTTGTCAGGTGCAGCGGCGACGACACTAGCCTCCAGCTTCTTGATCTGGGACTTGAGGTGAACCTCCTGCTCAGCCAGACCCTGTGGAGATAGAGGTGTGTGAGCACCTACACCTTGGATTTCTCCAGTGTTATTTGTGTGTGTGTGTGTGCCTGGATGTGTGAGCACGTACAACCTTTTCTCGGTGTACAGTACAGACCAGAGGTGTGTGAGCACGTACACCCTGTTCTCTGTGTACATGTCATCATAATTCACTATTATCTGATGTTCGGAGTAATTTGTTATTATAATTGATAGTGTGTGTACCTGGATGCTGGCGGTGTACTTCTTCAGTATTAGTGTGTGTGTGTGTGTGTGTACCTGGATGCTGGCGGTGTACTTCTCCAGAGTGTGTGTGTGTGTACCTGGATGCTGGCGGTGTACTTCTCCAGAGTGTTCTTCATGTCTCTGAGCTGCTGTCTCTGGCGATGCACCTTCTCCTCCAGCTGCTGCCTCTGCTGCTGATAGTCCTGTCTCTGCCTCTGCTTCTCCCGCAGAGTGCTCTCCATGCCGTCCAGCTACACACACACACACACGCGCGCGCACGCACGCACGCACGCACACACACGCACACACACACACACACACGCACAGCACAGATCACAATGGGGATAACCATTTATTAAGCATCTTAATTGTCATTTGACCACATACCAGTGAACAGTCTTGATTATTACAAACATTGAACACAAAGTCACATTGACCTATAGTTATGTTAAACTCTACCGTTTCAGGAGTGTGTGTGTGTGTTCTTAAACTGTACTGCTTCAGGTTTGAGTGTGCGTGTTGTTAAACTGTACAGTTTCAGGTTTGAGTGTGTGTTGTTAAACTGTACCGTTTCAGGTGCGAGTGGGTGTGTTGTTAAACTGTACTGTTTCAGGTGCGAGTGGGTGTGTTGTTAAACTGTACTGTTTCAGGTGCGAGTGGGTGTGTTGTTAAACTGTACAGTTTCAGGTTTGAGTGTGCGTGTTGTTAAACTGTACAGTTTCAGGTTTGAGTGTGCGTGTTGTTAAACTGTAGTTTTGAGTGGGTGTGTTGTTAAACTGTACGTTTCAGGTGCGAGTGGGTGTGTTGTTAAACTGTACTGTTTCAGGTGCGAGTGGGCGTGTTGTTAAACTCTACCGTTTCAGGAGTGTGTGTGTGTGTGTGTTCTTAAACTGTACTGCTTCAGGTTTGAGTGTGCGTGTTGTTAAACTGTACAGTTTGGGTGTGTTGTTGTTAAACTGTACTGTTTTCAGGTTGTTAAACTGTACCGTTTCAGGTGGGTGTGTTGTTAAACTGTACTGTTTCAGGTGCGAGTGGGTGTGTTGTTAAACTGTACTGTTTCAGGTGTGTGTGTGTTTTTGTGTGTGTGTGTGTTGCGTTGCTCACCTCCTTTTGGCTGATCTCTGAGCCGATGGAGGAGCCCATCTTGCCCCTCATCACCCGGCTGCCTCCTCCAGTCATGGTACCTGGGGGAGGGGCGAGGGGGAGTGTCAGGTCCTAAAACAACATGGCAGCGTAATAACAGCGTGAATCTGCACATCGACTTATGACACTAACTGCCCAGTCCCGTGGGCACTTCTGTGCGAGTCTGACGCTGACCACATTTTGGAATAACAACGTGAACAGACACACAGGGGCACCGTTTTCTCTTTAATGATATTCGTGGTTTGAGTCGCGGTTGGGTTGAATAATAGCAGTGGGCGAGTTCGGGCTGGCCCTGACGTGTGCGCACACACACACGCGCACACACACACACACACAGCGCTCCCTACCGGCCTGCTCGATGATCTGTCCCTGCATGGTGACGACCCTCCAGCGCTTGTCCTTCTGGAAGGCGACCTTGGTGGCCTGCTCCAGGTCTCTGGCGACCAGCGTGTCCCTCAGGGCGAAGTAGAACGCCGGACGCACCGCCTCGTCCTTCACCTTCACCATGTCGAACAGGCGCGGGATGCTCTCCGGGGTGGAGATGGCGCCCATGCTCCGCTCCCACACCTTCATCTGAGGGTCAAAGGTCAAGTGCTCGTCAGTCAACACCAACCGTGTCAGAAAGTCATTTTGGCTCGGCAGCATTTTGTTGTTCTCAGTGTGCGAGAGACTGAGTCTGGCATTTGATTAGCCAATGCATGAGTGCTGTCTACTAAAATCACACACATACCTTTTCAAACACAACAGACCACACACACAAACTGTTGATCCCCACCTTGTCCAGGCCTATGAAGGTGGCCACTCCGATATTCTGCGCTTTGAGGAAAGTAACACACTTCTGCGCCGTGTCGATGGTGTCCACCAGGATGTTGTCCAGAGCCCCACAGCTGGAGGAGATGGCGATGTCGTACTTCTCATCAATGGCCCCCAGGTCACCCTAACGAACGACAGACAGACGACAGCAGCATTTGAGAGCGTGCACGACATGCATGACAACACAACGCTCTGGCCCAGACCATAATAAAAGCCCACTCTTAGAGCACCAGGCCTGGATCTACACAATATTAGAGCGTGGCAGGCACAGAGGAAACCTTAATAACAGCATGGCCTCCAGCAGCTCTCGTATACGTCTCACGGTACACGCCATGCACCGTTTCATAAGCCCTCCTGCTCGGCTGCCATGCGGCGGCGCACGCCCCAGTGCACCCTGGGCCACGGGAGGACCTCCGCCTGCTCTCTGCAATTCATTCCGCTGCTAGGCCATTGTGATGTAAGAGCCCAGTGGAATGAGAAGGCGGCTCGTGGCGTGGCATTGGCAAAGCTGGGGATCCATCAAATGAAAAAGGCCATCTTCAGTCGGACAGCAGGGCTCTCGTGACTGCGAGGGATCAGCCTTCTGACCTGCAGCGCTGCTTTTAGTGTGATGTCTCAACAGAGAGTCATTTTGCCTGATGCCTGGTTTGCTCCACAGATGGATGCCCCCTCTTTTTGACCTCTGGCCTTAGCTTACAAAGAGAGAAACTTTGGGGGGCCTAGTTTTGCAGAGCAAGCTGCTAAAGTGACAGGACAGAAAAGGCAGAGGAGGAAGTAGGATGAGATCCAGAGAGCCATATGAGGCGAGCCACCACAAAAGGAGTCCAGTTTGACAAAATAAAAAAAATGTGTTTATTGAATTCATAATCCACAGACTTTAGGGTTTAAAATAAGGGGTCATTTGTTCAATTCCGTTCAACAGACAACCCAGAGATATTGGCCAAAATGTGAAGGCTATCCTCATATCAGCAAAAAAAAGTTGAGAAAATCAGGTTTAAAGTTTGCGAAGTGATGAGCGCAGCTTCTAAATCCGTTCACGCAGGCGGTAAGACGTGAGGCATCCGTATAGACCCTTTCAACAATAAAAACAAAAACAATGCTTGAACGTTCTATTTGGGCCCCAATCTACTTCCTCTGCATTAAAATAACATATGGAATGTTAAAACGGAAGCCTTGTGGGGCCAACTATGATGCTGATAATGGAACTCTCTTGAAAGGGTCCATAACTTGTGAGGTAGCCTATAATGTTTGATCAACTTCAGAAGATGACAAGAAGAAAAATAGCCAAATGCCTAATGTTTTTGTTTTTAAATAGGCCGCCAACTCCAAAACAAACTGAATCGGACCAATCGGGTGCAATCTCCGTGAGTAATCTGGTCAGCAACAACTGTTTAGGTGGCTGTTTGTTCTCCTGAATCTAAAATAGAAAATTTCTTCAGAATAATTACAAGTGGATAGCCTATTTATGATGACTTCTTGAAGAGGCCAAAACACAAAGTTATCAGACCAAAGAAAACGGAAACTTTCCTGTTCTCACGTACAGCAAGCATCTTAACGAAAAAGAAAAACGTCAACTTTAGCAAAACTTCAATGCGCAGCCTACACGTTTGGCCTTCAAAATCATATTTCTACATCGTTTTACAGTAAGATATGTCAATGACTGATAGATAAGATGTTTTTAAGGAAAGTGTTCGTGGTGAAATTAGAAAATACATATTTTAGTCATTTTTCGACCCTCTCAATTCAAATCACTATCTCGAAATGGATTTCCGTAACACTGGACTCATTTGGTCGTGGCACGCCCATTTATTGGACTGCAAGATCCATAAACTGTGTGAGTCATTTGGGCAGAGCCGCTGTTTGGGTTTGCTGCTTTAGATTAACAGTGTCTTCTAAATATCAGTCACATTTACATTTCATTGTGTGTGTGTGTGTGTGCGTGTGTGTGCGTGAACACACTCACCAGGCGTCCAAGGATGCCAGGGATCTGCCCACTCCTCTTCTGCTGCATGAGTGCCTCGAGCACCTTCCCGCGGCTGCGGTTGGAGGACAGGGAGCTCTTGGCCTCCTCCACCTTCTGCCGCATGTCCCGCAGCACCTCCTGCACCTGCCCGTCAGCCTGGCTCACCTGCTCCAGCTCCTGCTCATCCTGTGGCGCGCACGCGCACACACACACACACGGACACGCACACATGGAGACACACACACACACGGACACGCACACATGGAGACACACACACACAGACACACACACACACAGACACACACACACACGGACACGCACACATGGAGACACACACACACACACACACACAGACAGACACACACAGACACGCACACACACAGACACAGACACGCACACACACACAGACACGCACACACACAGACACGCACACACACAGACACGCACACACACAGACACGCACACACACAGACACGCACACACACAGACACGCACACACACACACACACACAGACACACACACGGACGGACACGCAACGCACACACACACAGATAGAGAGACATAGTCAGGCTCAGGAGCACATTGGGATGCTTCGGTGCCAACCAGGAAGTGGCATGGAAATGTGTGGTTGGGGGAGGTCAGCGATACGATTATTCTACTGGACACTTCCTCAACCACCACCGCATCACATGTGCATGTCCTATCTCTGGAAAGCACGCAGTGCCTGGAGGGATCACCTCCATCCTCTCATCCATCAGTCACCATGCATGCATGTCCTGCCACAGCATCCAAGAGCATTGCAGCTGAATGCAGGGTGCACTTGGCAAAGGCACAGATAGCATATGGCACAGATTTCATTGACTGACTTCTCACAATGGACAGTCAACAGTTAAATAGTAACTCATTAACTCGAGCTGTGTGCAACTCTTCCTAACAGTAAATTATATGACGTGAGAGGAACTAACAGTAGAGGCCTGTCGACGTGAGGGAGTACGACGTTGGGCTGAGCGAGGACTCTTCTGGGCCAGAGTGCACTACTGCGCCCAGGGCCTGACTTTGGAGAGTGTGGACGCGGAGATTTATGTGGCCGGTGGCTCCGCTAGTTCACCGCACATGGAGGCAATCAAGCGTCGGTGTCCAACTTGAGGGACTCCGTGTTAAGAAAAGATTCCCACTGATGCACCGATTGCTGCACACAGACGCAGTGATATTTCACAAAACACTCAACACGCTTCATGACTGATTAAGGGGGAAATAAAGGAGCGTGAGACTGATAAAAAGGCATGTAGTGCATTGAACAACTTGCCATCACATCTAGGATAAGTTTAACAAACACACACAGACTATAATCCAGTTCATTACATGACTTACTATTGCATCTACAACTGTTTGAAGCTTTACACACACATACCTTCTTGAGTTGCTGCTCGCACTGTGGGATTTTGACCTCCAGGTCCTTGATGGCGGCCTTCCTCTCCTTGAGGGTGTCTGTGGCGCCCTGCAGCGTGTCCTTGGCCTGGTTGAGCTGCGTGAGCACGCTCTTGTGCTGGCTCAGGTAGATGTCCAGCTCCGACTGGGCCACGTCCATGCGGGAGCGTGTCTCGTTCACCTCCTTACTCAACTCCATCAGCTCCCGCTCTTTCGTCTGGGGGAGAGCCACCAGAACACTGGGTCAAACGTGTGTGTGTGTGTGTGTGTATGTGTGTATATATATATATATATATATATATATATATATATATAGCTCAACAAAAAATAAATAAAATTAAGGGAACAATTAGATTTCTCCACAATTGTTTGACACATTTTTAACACACAGTTAACACATTTTTTTAAACCTTCCAGCCTTTTCTCCATTCTCAAACTACATTCACAGAATGTCTGACAGTTCTTGCAAAATAAAACACTCGCCTCAAAAGTTTTACTTTTACTCAGAACCAAACAGTGTCAGAGTACCGATCCAGTGTATGATTGAAGTGTTCCCTTAATTTTTTTGAGCGATAGATAGAAAGATAGATAGAGATAGATAGAACCTTTAGCCAGGTGTAATTTTCAGTCAGAACAAACATGTTGGTCATGAGAATAACCAACATTAAATCAATATTTGCCAAGGGGTGTAAATAATTTTGTTCCTAACTGTACATGTATATAAATATAAAAGAATAAACAATTGCACACTTCAAATAAATAAATAAATAAATAAAATAAAATAAAATAAATAAATAAATCTATAAACTTTGAACGACAGGGTAAAGAGCTATTTAAGCCACTTCGAAAGTTTGTTTAGATCCAGTGATTCTGCCGTCTTGGAAACGCTATGTCAGACTTCGGGACTCCGTTTGATTAATTGCACAGTCCTGCTTGCCAGTGCTCGTCTTGGTCCAGGTTATATGAAGAGGAGGGAGGACTGATGAATTAAATGTCTAATTAATGGACTGATCTCATTTCAGACTTGGTGGGACAGGGAAAAATGGTTGAATGGATTTGAACTTAATGGCAGCTGCATATCTGCAACGCAGCAAAAGAAGTCTCACAAAAAAAGAAAAGTGAACCTGATGTGTGTTAAGTAAAAAGACGCCTGGAGAAGCCACAGCAAAGAATAACAAATGTTTTGATTGTGTTTTCAGGTAGTTTTCGCATAACAGAACATGGCTAATTGGACTACATGCATGTTGCTCACGACGAGTCAAGACAAGACAAGACAAGGCCTGAAGTGTGAAACAAAACACACACACAGGAGCAGCTGATGCTGCGTGTGCTGCTTGCTGACTAATTGGACTACATGCATGTTGCTCACGACGAGTCAAGACAAGACAAGGCCTGAAGTGTGAAACACACACACCCCCACACAGGAGCAGCTGATGCCGCGTGTGCTGCTTGCTGACCTCTTTGTCCTGCTGCAGACCCTTGGTCTCCTCCTTCAGGCTCTCCATCACCTGGGCCAGCTTCTCCTCCTCCACCACCTTCTGACCCTCCAGCTGCCCCTTCCTGTTCGTGGCCTCCGTGATGATCTTCTCACTGCTGGCCGGGATGTTCCTCACCTCCTCCAGCTGCACACACACCCTTACATTAGTACCAGCCCAGACAAGTCACAAACAAACACACACACACACACACCCTTACATTAGTACCAGCCCAGACAAGTCACAAACAAACACACACACACCCTTACATTAGTACCAGCCCAGACAAGTCACAAACAAACACACACACACACACCCTTACATTAGTACCAGCCCAGACAAGTCACAAACAAACACACACACACAGCCTTACATTAGTACCAGCCCAGACAAGTCACAAACAAACACACACACAGCCTTACATTAGTACCAGCCCAGACAAGTCACAAACACACACACACAGCCTTATTAGTACCAGCCCAGACAAGTCACAAACAAACACACACACACACACACACACACACACACACCCTTACATTAGTACCAGCCCAGACAAGTCACAAACAAACAAACACACACACACACCCTTACATTAGTACCAGCCCAGACAAGTCACAAACAAACACACACACACAGCCATTAGTACCATTAGTACTTATTAGCCCAGACAAGTCACAAACACACACACATCGATTAACCGAGTGTGCAGTTATTAGAAAAACGGTTTTCTCTAAGCCAGCCCCGTAGAATGAAGATAGAGCATTTACCAAATAGTGACTGATAGTGATAGTAGTGAGTGACATGGCAGCAAGCAGGGAAGAACTCGTTCCCAAGAAAGGCACTGTGTTATCCGTCATTTGGAATTGGTTTGCGTTCGCGAGGTCAGATTTAGACCAGACAACACCCCGCTGCAAAGTATGTATGAAGTCTGTTGCTAGCAAAGGCAGCAGTACGACAAATTTACTGCCGCGCCTCAAACAAAAGCATCCTGTCAAATGGGAGAAATGTTGCGGAATGAAAAAGACAGCAGCACCCCAAGCACAGCCGCTAAAATACAGTCCACCGTGCCACAAACGTTTTCAAACTGCATCCCATATGACAAGAATTCGGCCCGCTGGAAAGCCATAACAGATGCGATCGATTAAAGTTTTGGACCCCAGGTATGTGCTACCTAGCCGAAAGTACTTCTCCGACATTGCCTTGCCCGATCTATATAGTAGCACAAGACAACGGGTCAAAAAGAATTGGAAGATAAGTCCTTTTACTCTGCCACCACAGATTACTGGTCAAGTCGGACGATGCAACCGTACGAGTCTCACTGTGCACTTCATTAACAATGACTGGACTCTGCGCAGCGTCTGCCTTCAAACGGCATATTTTCCAGAGGACCACACGGGTGAAATTGTAGCCCCGGGGCTAAGAGATGCCCTCAACTCATGGAACCTTGCCGAAGACCGACTCATTTGTATGACTACTGACAGCGGCAGCAACATGATTAAAGCTCTGAAGGACAATGCGTGGCCTAACCTGCAGTGCTTTGGACACAGATGCTATCGATAAGTCTAATGGCTATCCATCAAGTGACATTTTTTACTTTAGCAAGACAATCTACGTAATGCATCATGTAATTAATGCATCAAGCCAATATTATGACAAAATGTATGAATTAATACATTTTGAAATTCCCCCGGAATCAATCAATCAATCTATCTAATCATAATGGTATACATGAAGTGTGTGTGTGTGTGTGTGAATGAATGAGTGTGTGCCCTTTGTGCATGTGCATTCATATTGTACAGAAATTGAAGCAAGACAAGTTTGTGAATGTAGTGGTATGTTCCCCTAAAATGTGTTTTGATTAGGCCTATGTATTTTTTATTTACTACAGAGAATGGTGTGAAGGACCCACGGATCAATCGTGCTGTTGGGGTTTGTAAAAAGGCTGTGTCTGCCTTTTCTTACAGCTGGAAAAAAAGAAGAGATATGAGCAAAGTACAGGCAGCGCTTGGTCTACCCACTCATCAGCTGATAGAGTACCCGACTAGATGGGGTTCAAGCCAAAGAATGATTGAGAGATTTCTCGAACAGGAGAAGGCTCTAGTCCGTGTCCTGGGTTCGGACAAGAAGTCACCATCTTGTGCCCACTTGGCAAGATTTGGATGTGTTGGAGTCGGTAAATAAAGCTGTGAAACCACTCCAAGAGTTCACTGATGCACTCTCTGGGGAATCCTATGTCAGTGTTTCATACATTAAACCAGTGCTCCATCTGTTCACAACCAGTCTCCTAGAGCCAGGGGAGGAAGACACAGAGCTCACCAAAACAATAAAAGGGAATATAATGCGGTACCTTGACGACAAATACAGTGACCCTGTAAAATATGAGCTCTTCGACATGGCCTCACTGGTTGACCCAAGGTTCCGCACAACCTACATTGACCCAGACAAGGTGGAGGAAGTCAAAAAAAAAAAAGAGTTGTTGCTAAGCGGATTGCTCTACCTGCTCCTGCCAACAACAGTACACCACAGCAGCCTGGCACAGCTTTTTTTTTTTTTTTTTTTTTTTTTTTTGGGGGATTGTTACATGTCTAAAGCCAGAGGTGGCAGATAGGCTTGCTAAGAATGTTTAGAAATGTTTAGAAAAAAAAGCACCCTATGCTGTCATGTACAGATAACTGATGTTGAATGTTATGTTACATAAGGTTACAAGTCATTTTCAAAGTTTACGATGGCAGGGCCTGCCATATTGCCTTTTTGGCTAGTTGTTGTTGATTGCACTTTAACTCCAAGGGAGAAATCAAAATAAACAAGTATTTTTGGAACTATTTCTTTTGTATATGAATTTGGGGGCTGTTAAAAAAATCGATTTAAATCGTAAATTGGATTTTTTGTAAATATCGGGGATTTTTTTTTTAGGCCATATCGCCCAGCCCTAATTAGTACCAGCCCAGACAAGTCACAAACACACACACACACACAGGTCATGGACCTACACAACAAGCCATGGTGCTTCCCAGTGGCAAAGATGGGACCGTCCTGATGGACCCTTTGAGTTTTGGGCCTGGGCTATTGTCCAGGACTCAGTTGTAATTAACAATCACGGTTACTTGAAGTGCTATTTAAAGGCATTTTGTGAGGCTCAACTGCTTTGTGTAACAGATGGCAACTCTGGGAGAGAGGGAGAAAAAAAAAAAAAAAAAAAAAACCACTCACACTTTTGTAAGGGGATGTAAACGCGGGCAGAAACGAAAGTGGGCTAATTAATATAAATGCTGGCTAAGAATAGCTCTGGTTCCTTTTTACAAGTAGCTTGCCGTCCAAGAGTGGCATGGGAGCCAGATTCACCCGGCCAGCCGATTCCTACAGAGCAGGCTCTGGAGCTCCCCCTAGAGGACGGCCCAGGGTATCGCGGCCCGAGCAGCCATACACAGCCCAGGCATTTCCTGCAAAATGGCCCTCCGAGCACTTTCATCTGCACAGCTCAACCTTCACAAGCCTCATACGCATGTGACTTACTCCAAACATTTTTTTTTATGTGTAAACGTTACAAATTTCACCCAGTTGTTACTTTAGCACTATGATAAACAAATTACATTTATTTTATTTTTTTCCCCTTCAATATTTAAAGATTTTGGGTTGAGTTTTTTGGATTACAAGGGAGCAGCTGCTTTTTCTGGAAGTGGATCTGAAGAGAACTCTTTGCCTTTGTCTGATGCCAGATTCATTAGTTAAGAGATTATTAAGCCATGGTGCATGGCGCAGCAACTGGAATGGCCATGATTAGTCAGGGACCAGAGAGAATGAAACAGAGGACACAAACACACACACACACACACACACGACAGATGCATGCAAACACACACTCCACATAAGACAGATGCATGCACGCACACACACACACACCACATAAGACAGATGCATGCACACACACACAGACACAGACACATGCATGCACACACACACACAGACAGACAGACACACACACACAGACAGACAGACACACAGATAGACAGACACACACCTTCTCCTGGTCCTTCTGCAGCTGCTTGTCCAGCTTCTTGGTCTTGCTCTTGCAGTGCTTGAGCTTCTCGCGCACCTCTACGTCCTGCAGGTCCAGCTGGGTGAACTTCTCCTTCTGGTTCTCGATGTACTTGGTCACCTTCCCCAGCTTCCTGCACACACACACACACACACACACACACACACACCTTTCAGCACATACCACACACAAACACACGGCCTCCTGCACAGACGACACACACACAGCCTCCTGCACAGTGGAGACACACACACACACACAGCCTCCTGCACAATGGAGACACACACAGCCTCCTGTACAGAGGAGACACTCTCTCACACATAGCCTCCTGCACAGAGGAGACACTCTCTCACACACAGCGTCCTGCAAAGAGGAGACACTCTCACACACACACACACAGCCTCCTGCACAGAGGAGACACACACACACAGCCTCCTGCACAGAGGAGACACACACACACAGCCTCCTGCACAGAGGAGAGACACACACACACACACACACACAGCCTCCTGCAGAGGAGACACTCTCACACACACACACACACAGCCTCCTGCACAGAGGAGAGACACACACACACACACACAGCCTCCTCCATAGAGGAGACGCATACCGACACACACACACACACACACACACACACAGGCTCCTGCACAGTGGACACACTCTCACACACAGGCTCCTGCACAGTGGAGACACTCTCACACACACACACAGCCTCCTGCACAGTGGAGACACACACACACACAGCCTCCTGCACAGTGGAGACACACACACACACACACACACACACACAGCCTCCTGCACAGAGGAGACACACACACACACAGCCTCCTGCATAGAGGAGACACACACAGCCTCCTGCACAGAGACGACACACACACACACACACAGCCTCCTGCACAGAGGAGACACACACACAGCCTCCTGCACAGAGGAGACACTCTCACACACACACCAGGGCTTAAAATTCATTTTTCAAAATGGGGGGAATTCCCCCCTTAGGTTATTCATGTAGGGGGGATTTACACAATTTAGGGGGGGGGGGTCGATTCTGATACCAAGTCAAGAATTGCGATTTCAATACTCGATACTTTTTTTAAAAAGTGTTTGATTTTGGGGCCCCCACCACCCTGACGTCATCAGTAATATATACTGTAGTGGGATCATTCACAACAGTGGACATCCTAGATTCTGCTTGACTCTGTCCACACACACAAACACTGAAAATGATAGCTTATGTGATATGTTTCTATCATATATTTTTGAATTCATATAGAGTGTATTTATTTAATAATGCATTTTTTTTAAAGTATAGCATTTTACTAGTAATTACTAGTAGCTAAACATATTTAGTAATTTGAATGCCTCATATTGACGTTTAACCTATAACACTTAGGCATATCTTTAATGTGGTGTGTAGGTCCAATTGAGTGCACATTGCTGATGAGTAGGTGTAATTGAGTGACTGTCACTTTAAGAAAATACGTGAGAGTAATTCTATGGAGTAATTAGCCCCCCTTCAACCTGACGGTTTTAGGCTATAGTCGCTAGTGAAGAAAAGTTGTGCATAGTGCGGTATGTGTATGCAAATCATTATGTTTTCTATGTCATTAGATACAATAAATGTTCAAAAAACTAACATGTCGAAGACAATCTTTCTGGGATCAAGTGTTGACGTGACCTGAGCTTGCAGGATAGTTACCAAGGAGCTCTTTCCAGATGTAAAAGTTTGCCATGGTAGCGTAGCCTATTTGCGTAGCGCCAAAGTGGTTCTCTCTCTCTCCGTGTGTGTGTGCGTCTGCATGAGGCTATGTTCAATTCAACTTCGGTAGTTGATCAGTCCGGTCAATAGCACCGCATTCCGCACTTAATGATTGGCTATATTAACGTCATCAGACAGGCTGTAAAAAGTGTATGGGAATTTCTGCGATTATGATGGCTAGAGTTGCGGGACTTGAACAAATTATGCGCAATACCCGCAATCCCGCAGTGAAATTTAAGCCCTGCACACACACACACACACACACACACACAGCCTCCTGCAGAGGAGACACTCTCTCTCACACACACACACACACACAGCCTCCTGCACAGAGGAGACACTCTCACACACACACAGCCTCCTGCACAGAGGAGACACTCTCACACACACATAGTCAAAACACTCGCATCTTATGTCGCTGACACTAGGGGTATTTTAAATTTGGTCAGAGAGATGTCTATACCGAAGCATTCCCTTTCTTTTGACGTAGAAAGTCTTTACACTAACATCCCACATGAAGGTGGTTTGCAAGCCATCAATTTTTTTTCTGGAGGCCAGTGAGAGTGGCGCACCAGTGGAATTTCTGATGACTCTTACTAAATTCATTCTCAAATCCAACTACTTTATGTTCAATAATAAGTATTACCTACAGTGTCAGGGCACTAGTATGGGGTCTCCATTTGCACCCAATTATGCAAACCTATTTATGGGCCGGTGGGAAGACATATATATATATATATATATATATATATATATATTCAATAATAATCCTTCTCAAGGCCACATCCAATGCTTTAAACGCTTTTTCACACACACACAGCCTCCTGCACAGAGGAGACACTCTCACTCTTTATACACAATATTGCACGCAACAAGCTTCCATCCCGATCACATGATTCAAAATATTCCATACGGGCAGTTCCTAAGGTTAAAAAGAATATGCAGTAACGAAGACAACTACCAAAATAAAGCCCAAGAAATGGCGCAACGTTTCAGACAAAGGGGGTACAATGACAAATGCATTAGCCAATCTGTGGATAAAGTGAGATAGACAGAGAAGAATTGTTAAACTCTTCCAATGGACCCCTTCAAGAGAGTTCCATTATCAGCATCATAGTTGGCCCCACAAGGCTTCCTTTTTAACATTCCATATGTTATCTTAATGCAGAGGAAGTAGATTGGGGCCCAAATAGAACGTTCAAGCATTGTTTTTGTTTTTATTGTTGAAAGGGTCCATAAGGGGGTTCAAAACAATAGTAGGCCTACATTTGTGTCTGAGTACTCCACGGTCTCTAGACAGGTCAAGCGAATATTAAACAAACATTGGGCCTTACTGGATTGTGATCCTAATTTAGATAATTTGTCGTCGGTAAAACCACAATTCTGTTTTAAAAGAAGCAAAAATGTGAGGGATATGGTTGTGAGTTCTATGTACAGAGAACCTATGCAGACAAATTGGCTTACCCAAACTGTTTATGGAAATTACAGATGTGGAAAGTGTGTGCCCATTGTTCAAATACTAGTGATACTAAAATATTCTACCACCCACATTCAGGCAAAAAAATACCATATAAAAGAATTTATTAATTGGTTGTCCATACATGTAGTGTATGTGTTAAAATGTCCATGTGGTTTAATGTATGTGGGTCAAACAATACGGAATCTCAAATTAAGAATTGCTGAACATAAAGCCGCAATTAGAAATGGAAATATGGACTATGCATGGACTCGACATTACAAAGAAAAAAAAATAAAAAAAAAATCATGGATCGCCTTCCACTCTGAAATTCATGGGTATTGAAAGAGTTAAGCCTCATCCGGGGGGGGGGGGGGGGCAATCTGATTAATCAACTCCTAAGAAGGGAAGCATTTTGGATCCATGAATTAAATACTGTAGAGCCTGCTGGTTTGAATGAACTACTAGATTTAAGTATGTTTTTGTAAAGTTGTGGTCTTTTGAAAATTTGAATCTTAACACTGACAGAAAATATGAGTAATCAAGCACTTGCACTTTAATTAATAGGTGGAGTTTTATAGGAAGGTCTATTGGTAACTTGTACTCTGCTATGAAGATGGGGAATTACTATTATTTTGTATGGTGTAATTGTACTTGCAAGCACTGAAGCACTTTAAAATATACTACATTTTTAATTAAAAGATAACCAGTATATGAATTCTGATATTTGTGTATGGAACACATTTTGGGCACATTTTTAATAGAAAGGTTAACTGTAATGAATTGTCTACATGTTGCTTAAAAGTGTTAAAAGTGTAACTGTTTATTGAATATGTATTTGCTGTGAACATTGGTGTTTTTATAGATTCATGTGATTGTGGATATGTACACAAATATGGACATTTAAATACTGTAAACAATGTAATGGACTCTAATATATCAGGATGACTAAATGTGATACTGAAATTGTGAAATGTTGATTGTGAAATATTTGACTAGTAATAGAAAAAGATCTCTGGATTGCCTCTAGTAGGGGAGATGACTAGTTGAGCTGTGTGATAGGTCATCAATTAGTCAATTAGTAAATCTGAGTCAATGGACTATGTGACTAATTGATGTGATGACTTGAGTCATGTGATGTATCAGTGGCCTATCACCTGTTCGGATGGTACCTTATTTTATCTCACTTGCTTAGTTTTGAATTGAGCCTGATGAAGCAACTGGCGAAACGCGTTGCTCAATAAAAATCACTAAGAAATATAACAGTGTGCGGTGGCCACCTCTTTTTATATATGAACTTTAAAACCTGCAATCCACCAGCACCTTTTTAAGTTGGCTGTGCAAAGGGATTTCTTCTATTTACTGGTTGAGCTCACCTCAAGTATTTTGTGTAAACCACCGTTGGCTGCAGAAAATATAGCATAACGAGTGGCCACTTTGCTTTGCCGGTCATTCTCACTTGTCACTTTCTCTCTGTATGAAATAGATTTGTGGGAGATTCTAATTAACGTTCTCCAGTGAGCTTTCCGGAGATGTTGGATGTCTGCTCGTTTTTGCGTAGTTTTAAGTAAGAAATCGTACCCGCGTACTTTGATGTTAAAATGCGTGGTTGCTGCACAAAATGCATATAGGTTGGCAGGTCTAACTCACACACAGCCTCCTGCACAGAGGAGACACACACACACACACACACACAGCCTCCTGCACAGAGGAGACACTCTCTCACACACACACAGCCTCCTGCACAGAGGAGACACACACACACAGCCTCCTGCACAGAGGAGACACACACACACAGCCTCCTGCACAGAGGAGACACACACACACAGCCTCCTGCACAGAGGAGACACTCACACACACACACACACAGCCTCCTGCACAGAGACGACACTCGCACACCACAGGCTGAGGTCATGGGAGGTCTTGAGTGTTCCACTAAACTACACAGGTTTGGGACAGAAGAGGAGGGTTGCTCAGAGTGGAGAGTGTTAAAGTGAGAGAGTGGTAAAATATGTCTTGTCTTCACCGTGGGATAGTGAGAAACGTAATTTCGATCTCTTTGTATGTCTGGAACATGTGAAGAAATTGACAATAAAGCTGACTTTGACTTTGACTTAAAGCACAATAAGGAGCAGAGCATGATGCAAAACCACCCACACAAGGAGCTGACCAGAGGAGGCTAGAAGGGATACTCCAGCCAGGGTTTCCTTCTTATCTGGAGAGCAGAATTTTTTTCTTGTTTTTGTTTTCGGAGCATATGTGCAAATTCACAATATTCACACACACACACACACACACAGACACACACACAGCGGTGCTAAGAGGGCCGTGTTCCGTAACTTACTTCTCCACATTTTTCAGGTCTTGGGTCTTCCCTTTCATCTCCTCGGACAGCTTGTTGTTTTTCTCCGTCAGCTCCTCGGTGTCGTCCTGGATCTGCCGCTTTTCCACTTCGCGCTCCACCACACGTTTCTGTAGGTCATGGCTGGCGAGCCAAGCGCAGGCGTGCAGTTAGACACACACACACACACACACACAGAGAGAGAAACAGGGAGAGAGACACACACAGAGAGATGGCAGAGTCGGCCGCAGGGCATGAAGAATCAAGGCCGAAAAAAAGAAGAGAAAAGGGCTGTTTATGTGAATCCCGACGGGTCGATGCGCTCACAGCTGCAGCTTGGGTTAGGGCGAGCGTGGCGCGACCTCGACTCCACATGTGCGTACTCACATCCCGTAAGGAGAGGGCATCAGAAGCACTACCACTTGTCGTAAGCAGTTTTAGTTGTGGACAAACAGACTACGTGAGGTTAAGAGTGTGAGAGTGGGCCAGGGGAGATGGACAGTTTACTGGGCTGTGCCCATTTCATGCTTGCAAATTTAATTTGAAATGTAATCCACCTATTGGTGACAATCGGAACTACAACTTAACTGCCACCAATGGAGACTAACGATAATCATGCAACAAGCAGCTCATCTTTGATTATGAATTTCTCAGGATTTGCAATGAAGCAAAAAAAATAAAATAAAATAAAATAAAATAAATAAATAAATAAATAAATAAATAAATAAATAAATAAATAACTCAGTTCAACAGTAGCCCAACACCCGGACTTGAACAGTCTCATCCTAAGCCAGGCTGACTGCGTGCGATGTGATGCCAGCACAACTGGAAGTCAGGAAAACGGTAAGGAGTGCCCACTGGAGCCGCTGCGCCGCGCACCAAAGCAAGGCTCACATGATGCAGCGCTCCAAACATTACAATACTAACCTCAGCTCCAGCCATTAAAACAAGTAATGCATTGTCCAGGCAGGCAACCATTTCCACCCCACTATTTGACCCCCTTTCCACTTCAAAGTGCTTGGCTAAATGCATTCTGTTCTGGGCACACACGCCACTGATATAAATGCAACTTGCAGAGTGTGTGCATGTGTGTGTGTGTGTGTGTGTGTGTGTGCTCCTAAACCCTAATATGTGGCCTTCATCACATGTAGTGCAACACTGAAGCTTATTACACTTGCAATGTGACAAGCGTCTCCAAAACAACCCTACAGGGTCATCAACCAACCTCCACAACCTATAGAGGACTATGCCATGGCCACGCATCCAAAACAACGCTACAGGGTCACCAACCAGCCTCCACAACCTATAGAGGACTATGCCATGGCCACTTCCTTAAGGATATGGCACTGTATTGATCACATGGAGCATCCATAGGTGAATGAAATGCACCTTTGTGTCCAAAATGGCACAGGACACTGAGGCACAGCCAACTGAGAGCAATGCTGTGTGCATTTCCTTGTAGGATGTGGTGGTGATGTGAAAGTACACACATATGTGTATGTGTGCTAGTATGTGGTCCATATATGTCTCCTACGCACACAGCTGAATCCTCTTGTGTGAGTGTGTGAGTGAGTGAGTGTGAGAGAGTGAGTGTGAGCGAGCGAGCGAGCGTGAGTGTAGTATAGAGTCTTTATTGTCCTATAAGGATATTCTTTTTCACACACATCATTATCACATATAACAAAACACACACCATACCCCACCCCCCGCCTAGTTTCCCTCCCTCCTCAACACAAAACAAGCAAAAAGGTGGACAGTGTATAAGGAATAGGGGGTGAGAGAGAGAGAGAGAGAGAGAGAGAGAGAGAGAGTGAGTGTGAGAGAGAGAGAGAGTGAGAGAGAGAGAGAGAGAGAGAGAGTGAGTGAGTGAGTGTGTGTGTGTGAGTGAGAGAGAGAGAGTGTGTGTGTGGGTCAGAGACATACATATAGTACTGGCAGAGCTGGCTCCTCTTCTTGAAGATATCGTTCTCCAGCTGGAGGAACTCCACTGCTGTGTTCTTCTCCCCCTCCAGCGCGTTCTTCTCCTTCTCCACCATCTTCACCCGGTTCAGCTACACACACACACACACAGTCAACACCTTTCATTTAGACAGCCAAACCAGCCTCAATGGGCCTCCATGCCCTGGGCACCTCCCTTCTACAACACACTAAAGGCACGCACACACACATTAAAAAAGCATGCCCAAGGTGCTGGGCATGGCCTGTGTGTTAGAGGTCATTCTGGTCTTCCGCAGCACACTGGAGGACGAGGAACTGACCAGAGATCTCAGCGGGTGACTATTTACACAACTTGCTGTATTATATTTCACAATGCACCGAACACAGCCACACTGTGTACACAAGAGACAAGATGATAAACAGCTTCTTGGTTTTTTTTTGTGTGTGCAGTAAAAACGCAAAAATGTGGGAAACAATTTTACAGCAGCTGGAACCAACAGTAGATTGATAGAGCGTCCATACGCTTCCCCCATCGAACGATCAACCGCTCTCTAAAGCTTCTCAAAACATTTGACACAAATTCACATAGTTTCTTTGAGCATACCCAATTGACTAGTAAAATCTTACCCAATGACTTGAGAAATTAAAACCAGTCTGATCATGTTTTCGGATAGCCAAGGACTGGTAAAAGCGCCAGGGCCACACCACTGGAAGTGCACTGTGATCCGACGGTCACAAACATGCCCTGTGGTTTGCCCTAAGACCCATAGGATTGATCACGGAATTTATGAAAGACGGCTAGTTACAAAACACAGGGGCAAATCTAAAGCTAAAGGAAAAAATCTAATTAAGACATGGCCACTTGTGAAGAGCACTGTGAAGTGTTGACTGTGAATGGCTGTCTCTGGGGTGCCCAGACGCAGAGGTCTCAACAAGAGGGCCCAGACCATTTCTGAGCCTGAAGTTATCAGGCATTTTTGAAGATTTTGAAATGGTAAACGGCCCAGCCCATGGCTGAGACGGGCCTGAACCCTTTAAACCCTGTGAACTGCCCACCTACATATATATATATATATATATATATATATACACATACACACACTCTTTTGATCCTGTGAGGGACATTTGGTCTCTGCATTTATCCCAATCTGTGAATTAGTGAAACACACTCAGCACACAGTGTACACACAATGAGGTGAAGCACACACTAATCCCGGCGCAGTGAGCTGCCTGCATCAACAGCGGCGCTCGGGGAGCAGTGAGGGGTTAGGTGCCTTGCTCAAGGGCACTTCAGGGCCTACTGGTCAGGGTTTAAACCGGCAACCCTCCGGTTACATCACTACTGCCTCTAGGCCTGAACACTTTAGACCCTGTGCACTGCCCCCCCTACAGTACTGTTGCCTCTAGGCCCTACACCAGAGGGCTGCAAACACTATATATTATATTACAAAAATACATCAGAGGAGAGGAAAAAGCAAATAGGTGGCTTAGAAAAATAAACTGGATTTTTTTTTTTTTTTTTTTTTGGCATTTTGCCAAATCGATACTGCCTATGATTCAATAAAGTATGGTGTCTTCTGTAACTTCTGAGACTTGGGATAAAATTAATGTTGTTTCTTTTCATTCTTATTGAAGGTGTGTTCTGGTTTTGTTGAGGTTTGCGGTGAAATGTAGCCTATCACACACACACACATTGGAGAGTGTGTAGGAAGTGATACTATAATCCAGAAGTTGGCTACAATGTTTAAAAACTATTTTAAAAAAACATACAAATTAAAATTATAACTATATATAAATAAATAAATTGTGCATAAAGTTTTTATTGTCTGTCAATCTATGTTTCTCTCACTCTCCCTTAAACACACACACACACACACACAACTACCAATACTGACAACAGTAGTGGTAATAGCAATATGAACACACAACCACGTTAACTGTTCTGACATCTACAAATAGTCTGGATAATTATTTGGACAGGAAACGTATGACTGATTAAGTATGTCGCTTGTGGCAATGATATGCATTACATTTTACCAAAAACAGTTTCAGTTTGAATGTTGAAGTGTGTGTGTGTGTGTGTGTGGGGGGGAAAGTCATATTTCATGCCTCCCCGTTAAGCCATTATGCTCAATACTGACAACAGGAAGGACAACCCGAGACACCCAAAGCAGATACATAATTTAAAAAAATAATAAATATATATATATATATATATATATATAAAAGCTCTTGTCCCAACTGTATTAAGACTCATGAGTGTTGACCAGTGCATTTAGCAACACTATGCAAACCACCTCTATCTGGAATTTGGCCATCATGTTCGCAAGTAGAAACAATTCAGAGAATGGAAAAAAATAAATAAAAATGAAACTAATAAAAAAAACTAAATTCCAGACCTTAACCAAATGTTCCCCCAGCAATCACACTACTCGTGGGTACATTAGCAAGCTCATTAATGATCCGTTCCGGAATTTTAATCAGGACATTGACAGTTGAAGGAAGAAATGCAGGCCCCTGAAGAGTGGATAATCCCCCCCCCCCCCACACACACACACAGAGAGCACATGGCTTTGTTCAGACCTAACTCTGCACACTGCCGATCTGTCTCAAGAACAACCGAGTGGCAGAAGCACCACATAGCCAGGCACAGCTCCTCTACAGAACAGGGCAGTGCAGACAGACACTAAACACTCACAAAAAAAAAAAAATATTGAGATTTATTTTTGTACGTCTGTTTATATTTCTTTTCAAGGGATTACAAAACACAGACAATCTTACACTGAGCCTCTAAGAAAAAAATAAAATAATAAAAATAATAATATCTTTTCACAGTATCCCATGTTAAATTGTTTTAGCCCTGACAATGGCGAGGGTTAACAAAAGAGTGAGGGTCTGGGTGTGTCAACGTGGCAGTTTTTGGAGAGCGTATCGAGATTAGCCTTTGTGCCTTGTGAAGCGCCTGGGCAGGTGTCAAGAGAATTAGCGCAAAGCCCGGTCAAACGCAAATCTTATTTTACAAGCGTCAGTCCCACTATGGTGTGCGCTGTGTGTCGGGAATAGATAAGCAATCCCACGCACTGTTTACCATATATGGACTTAAGGGCCCAACAACAAGAAATTAATGCCTGCTCACACACACACACACACACACAACGAGCATCCAACCCCTCCACCCCCCCCCCCCAGCACAGAAAGCAACAGAGAGAAGGGGTGTAGTGTACTGCTGAGATGAGATGAGACGAGTGTTGGAGCAGGGATGGATGGAGGTGTGTAGTGTGTAGGAGCAGGGATGGAGGGAGAGATGTAGAGTGTTAGAGCAGGGATGGTGGTGGACAGGACTGGGAGAGATGGACAGGACTGGGAGGGTGGTGGACAGGACTGGGAGAGTATTGGAGGACTGGGAGGGTGGTGGACAGGACTGGGAGGGTGGTGGACAGGACTGGGAGAGCGCACCTTCTCTCCTCTCTGCTCGTTGAGCTGCTCCACACGTTGGCACAGGGTGTGAATGGGCTGCTTGAGCCGGCAGGAGCCGATGATGTCCTCCAGATACTCAAGCATACCCTCGTCGTGCTCGGTCTGACCCTTGGGCTTCATCATGGCGATCTGCTCCACCTCGCCCTGCAAGAAGCGGACATGCCAAACACACACACTATTAAAAACTCAATCTTGATAGACACACTCTGATAATACCTCAGACAGAACATAATCCAAAAATGAACGTATTAATATACACCCCCCCACACACACGTTTTTCTCTCTCTCTCTCTCACACACACACTAACCATCTGAGGAAGAACACTTAATGAACCAAAAAGAAAACTAGAGTGTCATAAAGCTACTGTAAACATATTTTACAAAACAACTCATTTATTTTTTACAGTAAAATGGAAAAATCAAATGGAAAATGCCAATATTTTATTGACAAATAACACAAATCTGGGGAAATATCACACAAAATGACTGCATGGCCACAGATCTATAAAATTGAAAACCAATTGAAATATTTAGTAGTACATCCATGGAAAAGCCACAAACCACATGCCAGTCATCCATCCCCTAACCTGCATATAAGTCTAAGCTCTGCGTCACTCTCTAGCCTTTATCTGTTCACCACAGAGTCAATGACTAAACAGCAATTTCACTATGAGCAAGCTCGCTGAATGAACTATTTGATCACCGACTCTTGCCAAACCAAGAATATGCCAGAGAAAAAAAATAAAAATATAATAATAATAATAAAATAAATAAAAAATAATGTGTCAAGTTTGCCTTTGTTGGCTACATTTGATTAAAACACACCAATACGTGCTGATGCATTCAGTCTAAACAGAACTCAAAAAACGTTTTTGAAACAGAACAGAAACCTATTGATGACAAAACACAACCCAAGTAAAACTGTGGCATATTGCTGAGCACAAAGCTGGCTGATGGAATAAAATAGAATAAAACTGTGAGGGATATTTGCTCGCCCTGTAAAGCACAGGCCCTGTGAAGACCTTGAGTGAGAGGGGGGCTGATAAAGCCAGGCAGCCCTTCCCTGCTCTGGCATCATCCAGGGGGGGAAAGACCAGCGCAATGTACTCTACACACCCCCCAAATACACACACGCACCAACCACACAGCCTGGGCCATGACACTCCAGGGGAAACCCCATAGCAACACAAAGCACAAAGACAAGCGAGTGTGCTTCATTAAAAACAGATCAGGGACCAATTAACCTTGACCTTTGCTTTGTGTTGGACTAATTACGTCAGAAGGTGACAGCAGCAGCAGCAAGCAGTTGCAGTGAGAGAGTGAGACGGAAAAGACTGACCAAATTTGCTGGTGCTGGTGGCATCCCAAACACACCCTAGCCAGGCCCAGCAGGCGGTCAGTGGGATGCAGCTCACCAATCACAGACGATCACCCACCAAACGGAGTCATATCAGCATCGAACACCATAAAGAGAGCTGTTTGGTGCCACCACACACTCACACACCTACTCTGCTTGCAGGATATTCCCCTTGGAATGATACCCAGAAAGCTCATACTGTGACACTGAAATGGGCTTGCATGCACAATTAGCCAGGAAAAAAATCCAGCCACTGAAAATGCAATATTAAAATTCCGTGCCACACAAACAAATCATGAACTGCCTCAACTCCGAGAAATCATGCTTAACAAAGAAGATGCAGAAAGGAAACACTTAGCTAGATGGATGGAAATACACACACACACAGATGCTGGACCCTGCCATACTGAAGCAGCACAAGTAATATTGGGGTTAGGTTTTTTCTTTACACACACCAATATTTACGTGCTGCTAAAGCGTGGCAGGTATGTATGGCGGAGATGCTTTGCACTTTGACCCCTGTGAGAGACCTGTTGATTCACCTCGTCTCAGCGACCTGTCCAGAGGTCCACGTTGCTTAGCCCATTGAATGCTAAAGCAGCAAATTATGGTTTGCACTCTTGTCAAGATGGTTGAAAACCATGATGCGCTGCTATAGCGGTCCAAGGCCTCGGGAGAAGCCAGTTACCCCTTCTGCAAGTGTTTGCCACAGCAACATACACCGCTTGCATCAACAAATAAATAAATAAATACTAGCTTTAAAATTCAACAAAAAATATACACATGCAATCATACCGATAAGCAACACAGAGAGGCAGATTTTAATCAGGCAGCAGCAAAGGAGGTGTATTTAATTACCTGTAAAATCAAAAACCTGTTGTGGTCCAGATCAATTCCATGACTGCGCAGCAATATGCCCACGTCTTTGAAGGTGGCTTTTTTGCCATTGACGTGGTAGGTGGAGGAATTGTCTTTGCCAGCAGTTCTTGAAACATAGAACTTGCTGTTGGGGATGACTTCGAAGTCATCTCCTTCCTGGAGTTGAGAGGAGTGAGGGGGAGGGGCAGCAACATCAGAGCAGCATTTAGCGTCCTACAACACTATACAAACACTAGAGTATCTTAGAGAGCTAACTAACTCTCTTTTACATTACTTCCTTCCCTCACTGTCCTTACAAATACATCCTTTTACCCAGATGAATCACACACTCTAATTTGCAAGTGTTGTGAAAAAAAAAGTAAAAGTAAAATACAATAAAAATTCATTAAAAATATAAAAACATGGAAATCAAGATTTATATTTCTAGTTCCATGTGGGGCTTGATATGTTGAACATTTCCATGAAATGACTGAAAGCAAAACTACAAAAGGAAAATGGGAAATTATCTATTTGGTTTGCACTGACACTTAAATACACCAATAGGTGTAGTTAAGAAAATATTTTCTGAAAAATATATTATTCTTTTAATATACCCCCTTCAAAAAATATATTTACATGCATAAATGGGATTGCACCAATATAACAATTATTATAGCATGACACTTTTCTCTTAAGGGTTTTTATAAAAACTATCCTAAATTAATTAAATAATTAATTAAATTCACATAACTAAATATGTAAAATCCACCAAAACCAGGCCAACATAAAACACAATGCTGGACATGTAATGTATGAATTTTGGTCTGGCTGGCTCAAGTTCTCACACAAATTATGTTGGATATGTGCTTTTGCTCACTCACCGAGAGAACTATGCTGGGTGTCTTGAGATTCAAAAATAGGGGGGTTTAAAAAAAATAAATAAAAAAAAATTGCTACCGTTTAGACAGTTAGATTTTATAAATTCATAAACAGAACTGCAATTTCATTTTTATTCAGGATTTGGAAACTTTTGTTTGTGTTGTTCCACTAGAAGGCCATAAAGCCCTGCACAGCCACAAGTGCAGTTAGGGTGGGAGGGGAAAAAATTAAAAATAAATAAAAATTACTGTGTACTTATGATTTTCATTTAAAATACAAAAACAACTAATCCTAACTTTAGCAGCCCAAGTGCAGTTTACAGCTAAAAAAACTAAATCACACACACACACACACACTTGTGTCAGCCATATTTTCTGTTAATGATTTTTACCTTATCAATAATTTTTTGAAAGTGCACCTCCACTGTACAGCTCTGCACATCCTTGAGCTTGTCTGAGCTGTGGATGAGCACAGAGAGCTTTTTGGACCTGATTTTTTGAGCCCTGTACCCAAACACAAATAGCATGGAATCGATCACGTTGGATTTCCCACTGCCGTTGGGACCAATGATGCAGGAGAACCGCTGCAAAGACACAATGGACGGATTAGAAAATCACCAAAAACACAAAATATTGTGTCCTATGCTTATGATCACTTAGTACAGAGCATTTAAAGGCTAATAAGACCACATAGAATATTTCAATGCACCTGTGAATAGACCACAGGTGTACAATGCAAATTAAAATAGTTTCTCAAAAGCAGGAGGTTAGCCCTCAACATTTTTTTATAAACACATACAAAACCATAAACAGAATGGATGTTATATAGTTGCACTGCCGAAATCAGACAGATTACATTATATCTAGCAATCTCACCATAATACTATCATATATTATACTAATGGTTTAAACAATTAGGAAGATTCACAAAACAGAGCAGAACTGTAAAAGTACACATAAGACCCAAGAAGGAAACAGGCAACACCCCTCTTTTAAAACTAAACAATCTCCCTTAACGGCTGCATATGAAGTAGTCTCGACTTCTTTAAACTGTTGTATTTAGCCTCGTACCTTGTGAAAGGGCCCGAGAATCTGTTCGCCTGCGTACGACTTAAAATTCCTATTAACAATATGCGTTATCATCAGGCGAGGAGCGCCCGGCTCATTGGTCATCGCTGGGGGCGGGGGTGGAGGGATGCTACCGAGAATCTCCTCCAAACTTCGATCATCAACCGCCTCGGCAGGCTCCCCGGGAACGGCATCTAGAGCAAAAAAAGTTCATTTCTAGAGGGTGCATCGGCGTGTAGGGGAGGGTGAAAAAGCAAAGCCAGAAACACCCCTCCTTCAGAAAGAGAGAGAAAAAAACCCAAACAAAACACAACGCCACAAATCATAAGCTGAACGCTCACAGAGGAGAGACAAAGGCTATGGACGGTCGGGAATTAAGTTGCTTATACGGTCTATGGTCGAAATACAGTTTAGCCAATCTCATTAAAAAAACTCTAGGTATATTGAAAAGGTGATGTGCCCATTTTACACACACAATCCCTGTTGCTTTAAAACACACAAAACGCAAACACGACACAGCAAACTCTAACTACCATCACACGTATCCATATCAAAGTATAACGAACAGCTGGTCCACTTATTTACTTACTCCGTGCAAGCAGCTCAAAGAAACTTGTGTAGAATAGCAAAGTTTGAAATCGATTATTGTGTCCACCTCACACACACACACACAGACAGACACACCACCAAAAAAAAAGCAAACAATATATTTTTTCTTGGCTTGTTCTTTCTTTCAATTAGATACACAACATGTAGATTTTAACACACACGGTCTGCTTAGCGCAAAAAAGCAATAATACACCTCACTCTGCCAGTTACATCATCAAGTCCAACAAAGAAAAGTTCACAAGTAACACAACTAGATGTCTTCAATGCCATCCATTATCTACCCAGGTCAATTTATTAGGTCAATTAGGTTGCCTCAAAAGCAATACTCAAACGTGACAATATTGGTCATCTCTGAAATGAAATGGGACATTTATAGGTGCTTGGCTCCCATCAGTTACCTAGCCAGTTAGCTTAAATTTTATGAATACATGGCAGTATATGAATAAACGTAGCCGATCAAAATTCTGCCATATGCACTGTCACCGTAAAAGTGACAACATCCATAGCAAGATTCGAAAAACGCACAAATGTTTGCAGGAAAATACGGTGAAATACATCATTTGTTACTTGCCATTTGTGAGTGGTGGCTCCTGACCATTGGAGTTCACTTCTTGAGGGGGTAAGTCCAACTCCTCATCCGAATCATCCAGAGGCTGCGACCCTTTCCCTCGTGGCTTCGCGGCCGATACTTTAGTCGTTTTAGCTGGCATAATTTTAAATCTGAAGAAAATTGAACAGGAGTCAGGGCATGAATCCAGTGCCGTGGTGCGTAAAGCATATCTGCTGCTTGTCCATCTCCTCCTTTGAATGTCAAAATGCAACTTTCTCTACCCCCCGTCAGCCCTGCCATTCTTTCGAGATGCAGTTTAGACGTTGACCCCTCGGAGATAGACAGAGAGCATCTCGAACAAAACTGTATGAAGTGCCTAAAAATGGAGGGAAACTGATAGAAAAAAAATCTGCTGCGTCGCCACAGCATTTACTCTTTGCAATATCACTAAACGGATGACGCATGAGTTATTAGTATTAAAAGAATATTTACGTCGTGTCGTTTACCAGCCACCAACAATGCAAGAAAACGCAGCAAGCTACACAACGAAAAAACTTGTATGGGATCTACGGTTGTAAACCAAACAGGCACAATACCACTATTTGTGTAAAACAGCTTGTTACATATTCTTAAATTAAAACAACTTATTTTGATTTAACCGACAAAGCCAGTAACCTATCAAATTTCACTCGGCGTTTGCTATCCTGACACTTAAAATTACTTTGCTGGGCCAGGCGTCACTATGCCACATTACAAAGAACCCCCACCGAAAAAAAAAAAATGGTGACGTCTCCTGTTGTCAGTAACGAGAACAGCGCTCAAACAATATGTGACTATACCATTTCCAAACCAGTGTTTAAGTTATATACCCAAACCATGGCATGATACGTGCACAAGAAACCAGCTAATTGGATGTCTCGCAACGGGCATGTCCAAAATTAAAATAATACATTTTCTTCCTTGTACGAGTTTGACAACCCAAGTAACCACGTTTGGTGGCAAATACGAAAACACGGGGTTGGTGGAATCGCTTGCTACAGGAAGCAGTCAAGTTAGCCAACTTAGCTAACGTTAACAGTATTGCAAATGATGTGTCCGCGCCAACCCTCATTCGACCAAAAACGAACGTTAAGGATCCATGCTCCTACCGAGACGACTGCTTTAAGTCAGCAAGTTGGTAGTCTAAAGTGGTCTCTAATAGCAACAACCTAAGTACATTAAATTCGCAAGGGCGTAATAACTATCTTAATAGTCGACTGTTTAAGGTAGACTCACGTTAAACCAAACCTGAACTTATTCCGAATAGAGATAAATGTTGGCAAATCATAGTCCCATATGCACAGGGTCTGCTAAACTTCCCCATTCGTGACAGGCTAATAGCCATTTATCATTGCTAAAACGACCAGCCAACGAACCAGCAATGGAATTGGTCATTTCCATTAAGGTTGACTATAACATTATTTAAAATGTGGTAACCCTACAACCATAGATGATGCAATGGATAGATTCAAAACTGCCAACTTTGTAACACTGAAAAGACTGGTCGTTAACATTAACATCATATAACTTAACGCTGCATCTGCACTCACAAGTAAAAGTTAGTTATTCTTCGGAGGAGCGAGTTAGCTGGCGCCGAGATTAGTCCTCTATTTTGCTTAGAAAACTCACTCTATCCACAACTAGCTGCTAAATTGGCTGGTTAGAGAACGCATCTAACTTAATATCGGTTTGGAATAAATTAACCTTTCTAATCTCCACAATGTAACTTCACCTAATCACGGGGTAAGCGTAACGCTAAACCAGTTTGCCAACTTAGGAAGCCAGCCATTTTAAAGCCATGACATTACTATGAAGCATTTTAGAAGTCAACATTAGATGGCTTTGTGCGTTTTTCAAACGAAACACTTCTGCACTTCTCTAATTTATTTACATTGAAGTTACGACTATGCTGACCGTTAGGCTAACTTGCCCTATGTAGCTCTAACGTTACATCTAGGTGTTAACGAAAAATAGCATTAATGGTAAATTACCTAGTACGTTAATCAACGTTTGAATGTTAGGATTAAACATTAACACAGCCACAACTATATCGTCCAGCCCAACAAAATATTTGCCAGTTGATACCAAATTTTAAAGTTAACTGTTATCTTGTGCATTGTTCTAACCATTACAAAAAGCGGAGTTAACGTGAGGTTTCCAGTTGACGATACTTCCAGCTGTTGACGTTACAAGTAAATTAATATTCGAAAAGATAACGTTTGTTTTAACGTTAACGCTATTCAGTTTCGCATCAAAGCGAATGGCTTCTCGGGATTGACAGTAGCTAACACTAAGCTTGGGAATGAGTTCATTATGCTACAACTCCAAAATTAAACTAGTCAGGATAACGTTAACGTTAGCTGGTCGTTAGAATTCAAAATCCAGGCAAGGGACCAAATTGGCGGGTTAAACACATTCCTTACACCACAATGCAACTGTCATGATTGTCCATTCGCGTCCTCTACCTAACTTGACCGTAAAATACTATAAGCTAAAGGTCAACAAAACATACCAATACTATAACGTTAGCCTAAGATTACATAGGTAGCTAGCAAGCAACCATTAGCCAGCCGACGTTAAGTCATTGGTTAGCTCAAGGCAGCTAACGTTGGTTCATTACTGAGTAAACTAAGACGATAGACAGCTAGCTAACATTAGCACTTTGGAATCATTGTTTACCTTTTCTTTCCTCGTAAAATTATTTATATTCCTTAGGATATCCAGAGCGAGCGTTTCGATTTCAATGACCGCTATGTGCCTATCAACACAAACAAAAAAAATAACAATCAAGTGTTCAATGATCAAGGTCCTGCAACTTTACAGACTTCTATGAATAAATTCTCACTCGAAAATGGCGCCTAAACGCGCTCATCGAACCAAAATTCGTTACAAATCACGCATGGCATCATGGGAGTATACGCGATTCTAAAATCAAGAATTTTAACGCCATCCAGGCAAAATCTAACTAGACACTGCTTTTCAACGTGCATTTTAATATTGTATCCAATTTTATTTCAAATAACATGTAATCTAACTTCAATATATTGCGGAGTGTTGTTACAGAATAACAAATTCAAGACAGACCCCCCTAGACTTTGAATAAAGAAGCTTTGGAAAATCCTCCAATGGCTGTGTAGGAACTGTTGCCTGGAGACAGCACTTGCGCGTACAACTTGGAACAACTCAGCAACACACAGTGACGTCAAGAGGAAATCTTCGTTTCATATCAGTAAAGGTACTTACTTATTGATTGAATAAACCCCCCCCCCCCCCCCCCCCCCAATAATGTCACACGATTAGGTAGTCAGTATTGTATATAATTCTAGCAGCACTGATATCCAGACAAGGTGAAATATTTTGACAATGGCATTTGCTAATGACGTATCCCAGGCTACCGTGTGTTAACGTAGCATCTACCGTTGGCAATGCTAACGTTCTTTAGCTTGGTAGACATCATTACCAGTTTGGTAATGCTAGACTGATAAGACGTCGGCGTTATCGTTGTGTTGAATATATTATAGTGAGTCTGTCGTGTGTTTCAAGTAATGTTGACTTAAGTAGTGTATAAGAATGTAATTTATCTGTGGTCTGTGTTGAATTGGAGTTTAGAAGCATAGCCTAGCGTTGTTTTAACTTTAGGGGATCCCTCCGGACAACTTCAGCCACTTTTGTCAAGCTGCAAACGTATCCTTCCTTACGAAGCTATGGTAGCTGACGGTAGTGGGATGTTTTTGATAGAGCAAGCTAGATACATCAGCAACTAATGTTAAGTATAAAACGGGTGGCGTCAGTGCTAGGCTAACTTAACGTTTAATTACTCACGTTAGCTACTTTTTGCACACAGAAAGGTCAATGTTAACATACGTTCTATTTGTCAGTTTATGGCTGACACATCGCGTTGTTTGCAAACTGTAACATCAGACATCATTACTTTGTGCATTCATGCCACCTTAGGCCAGTTGCACTAACCACTGATTAGGGAGATATGTTGAAGAATAGTTACTGTCATGAGCTTGATAATATTCTTCGGCTGTTAAATGTTCGCTGTAGTAACGTGAGTGATTAACGTTAGCTCTGCGGCTGTGCAACGTCATGAAAACCAAGGGTGTCAATCAAGACGTTGCATTGGCAACTTATTAAGTTGAGATAGCTTGGCGTTGTGGATTTTACTCTAAGACGCCATTGTATGAGTGACCTTAAAAGCCACTGTTATTCCGATGGATATTTATAGTCCTTTATGTTGGAGACTTGTTTGTTGACGTCTTGGGGCAGGCATGTCAGAAATAGATGTTAACAAATGATAGAAATAGATAGTGTAATTATTAGGCCCATACATATTGAATAAAGACAACCAACAAGCAAAACACAATACGATATTGCATGTAACATTTGAACATGTTATACCAAACCCCCAGTCAGACATGTTTTGGCTTTATAAGCTTCAGTTAGCATCCATTTCAAATGATCTATACCTATGTGTGAACATAAATTAGCATAAGTAGTGGTGGTTGATGGTGGTTCTTTTGGTCATTAAAGAGTTTCATGTCTTGTATATGTTACAGCTTAACACCTTCACAACACAAATCTGAAGAACTTATTCATGAGAAGCGCATCACCATGAGGTTGAAAACAACCCTTCTGAAGGAGCCCAAACATATCCTTTTCAATCTTGTTAGTTTATATTGTCAAAGATGGAAGCACATAGTAATGGAAAGTGATATTATGTCCTTCTTCTGTTATAACTTGAGTTTATGATATTTGTTTGGTCAGTTTGACAGTTTATAAGTTTATAAGAGCCTAGAGTATTTCAAGCTGTGTTGTATGCCTGAGGCCTCTGTTGCCTTGCCTGCAGTATCAGTTGAGCTCCTTAACGGTGGCACACACAGGGAGTTGGTGAGCTGTGTGGGGTGGACCACGGCAGATGAGCTCTACTCGTGCAGTGAAGACCATCAGATCCTGAGGTGGAATTTGCTGAACAATGAGACCAACGTGGTGGTCAACACACAGGAGGACATCTATCCCATTGACCTGCACTGGTTTCCCAAGAGCAGTGGTGGGAAGAAGCAAACCCTGGCTGAGATATTTGTTCTTACCAGCACAGATGGTAATTCTTTGGCTGTCTTTGGTTAATTGTGCTTCTCATAGTCCAAAGCGATACTCGGTGTGCCAGTTTTGAGGCATTCGGGGAATATGGAGAGGTATGAGTGGTGCTGAAGTAGGCCACAACTGTTGTTCTTAATGACGAATTTCCCCTGGTTTTATAGGCAAGCATTGTTTATCGTTTGTTTGTTTCCTGCCATTTCATTTAACATAACAAACAAAGTTGTAGTGGTCAGCATATTCATGACTGACTGATGAAATGGTGATTTACAAATTACAGACAGACTGGCGTGTTCCAGTACAAACAGAACAGAATGACAAAAAGATGAAGCGCAAGAGTTCAAATGGTGCTCGAAATATCTGCAAATATCTCATCACTTTGCAGACCTCTCTCCCTAGTCATCATTTGCAGACTTCTCTCCCTGGTCATCATTTGCAGACTTCTCTCCCTGGTCATCATTTGTCTAATAGTACGGGAGCCCATAATGTTGGAATGGGAGCACTGAGAGGGGTTGGACTTCAAGGGGATTGAATGTATGGAAAAATTATGTCTCCATTTTTGGGGGCCAAGCAGCAAAGCTGCGCGGCAACCCATAGTGATTCCCATATGATTCCCATATTCCATTTCACCAATTTTCAACCCCAGGCAGTCTAGCGCCACCAATGGGTCAAAGTTGGTGTTGCATCCATTCACTTAACTTTTGAACCGTATGTCCAATTTTGAACATCCATATATAGTTGGAACCCCTGTACCGACCTGAGTTCAATGACTCCCATTACGTTACTTTCTGCCATCTTGGACCTCCGCCATATTGGATTTCATCAAAAACACTTAAAAGTTTTCATAGGTCACAAACTTCATCCAATTTTCATGAAACTTGGTCGATGATTTTCATGATCTTCAGACCATGTCTCATAATTGCATTGCCTTTGACACCCATACTCAAGACTGGTCGCCAGTCACGACCAACTAAAAATTGGCGGCAAAGCCGCCAAACAGGAAGTGAACTCAGATCTCGGCAAGGCTTTCACATATCAAAACCAAACTCAGTACATGGGCTCAGGACCCAATTAGGAGGAGGCTCAATAAATTTGATGACTTTTGACCTACAGGTGGCGCTATAATTAACAAAACTACGATTTGGCCTCTATGGGGTGATGTGTTTGAAATTAAAACATATTAGTGATCTCTGTTAATACTTTGGGAGGTCCTTAGGCTGACACATATCAACTTTTTCCATTAACATAATTGATTGGACCGCCATATTGGATTTCATCAAAAACACTTAAAAGTTTTCATAGGTCACAAATTTCATCCAATTTTCATGAAACTTGGCACAGATGATCTTCAGACCATGTCTCATAAATGCATTGCCTTTGAGACCCATACTCAAAACTGGTCACCAGTCACGACCAATCAAAATTGGCGGCGAAGCCGCCAAACAGGAAGTGAATTCAGATCTCGGGATTTCAATCAGGAAGTGAACTGTTATCTCAGCCAAGATTTCACATATCAAAACCAAACTTGGTAAATGGACTTGGGACCCCATCCTGAGGACACGCAATCAATTTGGTGACCTTCGACCACTAGGGGGGTGCTAGAGTTACAGGAAGTTAGCTCCTATCTCAGCAACACTTTCACATACCAAAACCAAACTTGGTACATGGACTTGGGACCCCATCCTGAGGACACACAATACATTTGGTGTACTTTGACCACTAGGGGCGCTATAATTAGCAATACTTTCTCATATCAACCTCAAACTTGGTATGTGGGCTCGTGGTCACAACCTGAGGACGCACAATAAATTTGGTGACTTTTGACCACTAGGGGTGCTATAATTAGCAAGACTTTCTCGTATCAACACCAAACTTGGTACGTGGACTCATGAACACATCCTGAAGAGCTACAATACAATTGGTGTCTTTTGACCACTAGGGAAAACTATGACATCAATTAGGCTCATATCTTACTAACGCTTTCATGGATTGAAACCAAACTTTGTACATGGACTAAAGACCCAATCCCAATCCAATCCAGTCCAATTCAATCCAATCCAATCAACAATCACACGAAGTAGGCTCATATCTCAGCAATCCCAATCCAGTCCAATCAAATCCTATCCAGTACAATCCAATCCAGTCCAGTCCAGTCCAGTCCAATTCAATCCAATCAACAATCACATGAAGTAGGCTCATATCTCAGCAATCCCAATCCAGTCCAATCAAATCCAATCCAGTCCAGTCCAGTCCAATCCAATCCAGTCCAGTACAATCCATCCAGTCCAATCCAATCCAATCAACAATCACATGAAGTAGTCTCATATCTCAGTAATCCCAATCCAGTCCAATCAAATCCAATCCAGTCCAATCCAATCCAGTCCATTTAAATCCAGTCCATTTAAATCCAATCCAATCAACAATCACATGAAGTAGGCTCATGTCTCTGCAATCCCAATCCCAATACAGTCCAGTCCAATCCAATCCATTCCAGTTCAATCCAATCCAATCAAATCCAGTCCAGTCCAGTCCAGTCCAATCCAATCCAGTCCAGTCCAGTCCAGTCCAGTCCAATCCAATCCACTCCAATCTAATCCAGTTCAATTCAATCCAATCCAATCAACAATCACATGAAGTAGGCTCATGTCTCTGCAATCCCAATCCCAATACAGTCCAGTCCAGTCCAATCCAGTCCAGTCCAGTCCATTCCATTCCAATCCAGTCCTGTCCAATTCAGTCCAGTCCAAATCAATCCAATCCAATCCAATCAACAATCACATGAAGTAGGCTCATATCTCAGCAATCCCAATCCAGTCCAATCAAATCCAATCCAGTCCAATCCAGTCCAGTCCAATCCAATCCAATCCAGTCCAGTCCAGTCCAGTCCAGTCCAATTCAATCCAATCCAATCAACAATCACATGAAGTAGGCTCATATCTCTGCAATCCCAATACAGTCCAGTCCAATCCAATGAAGTCCAGTCCAGTCCAGTCCAATCCAATCCAATCCAGTCCAATGCAATCCAGTCCAGTCCAGTCTATCTTAGTCTAGTCCAGTCCAATCCTAACTTCTGCTTATTTGCTTCGCCCCCTCATTGCTGCTTGCAGCTATATTTTTCTAAGGAGTTTCTTATATCCCCCCCCCCTTCAACTTTTCTCTATTAATGAGACGCTACAATACAACAGGGTTAAAATCTCAACTAATAAATATCACCATGAAACTTGCCCAGTTGATTACTCACATAAAGAGAATGATTTGTTTAGATATGCAAATTAGATTTAATATACACTCAACTTTACTTATTTCTGAACAGAAATCTGAACATTGGATAAAGTCAGGTTCAAAATGATGGTGTATTAGATGCAATGTATTAGATGCAATCTCTTTTTATTATTCCATTCATCAGAAAACACTCTAAGTAGACAGAAAACTAACATTTCCCCCCTGTTTAGGGATGCATGTAGTATAAATCAGGATATGGTGTAGTAACAAACCCTTCATTAAAAACCTTTGGAATATTGGTAGGTATTAAACAGGAAAGTGTGTTGTGTAAGTGCTATTGGAGTAGAGATTGCTGGCACAGAATATGAGAAAAAGAAAACGGCATTTTTAGAAAACGGCCTGTAATGATATGTATTGTAACTGAGCAATGTTGCTAAAACCAACAGAAAAAAACTGAGACATAATTTTTGCTCTCTCTTTTTAAGAACCCCAAGAATCTCAAAAATTAACAAAAGAAAATGACAGGCACCCAAATCTGATACATTGGCCTCCCTACTATGAATATGATCCTCCTTTCCTGAGTGCAATTCTGGAGTGTTCAGAGTTTGACCTGTGGTCAGGTTCATGAGTATTAACAGATATCCCCAGTGTGTTTGCTTTGTCATTTTGCAGTATGTTGGACAGACTTAACATTTAGCTTATGCACCATTATATCTAAAATGCTTTGTGTCACTTCAGGCTAAGCAAGACATGTATAAAGACAAATGAGAATAGAGGATAGATAGCAATGAATCGTCCCGATGAGGCAAGATTGATGCTCAGGGCAGGGCACTGTTTGTGTGTGTGTTTGTGTGAGAACCTCCCCCCCCATTGACCCGCCTGACTCTCACGCGCTCATCAGATGTAAACAGGCCAGTGGAGATGCTATCCGCAGAGCGTCCCCCTCCGTGTGCTCGCCGCAGTAATGCCAGTGTAAAGTTGCATAAACACACCCACAAACTAAAGCAGCAATTTGGTCTGGCATTAGCCTGTGGTGATGAGCACCCTGTTCAGTCTGTGAACTCACTTTCAGTTCCTGGACCAGTTGTAGTGGATAACCTAGATATACGCATATGGCTTAGAGGCCACTACTATATACATAGATAATATGTACACTTAGCCATCCAGTGCAGTAAGGGACAACTGGTTTCAGTGTGCTTGATAATATGTACACTTAGCCATCCGGTGCGGTAAAGGACGACTGGTTTCAGTGTGCTTGATAATATGTTCACTTAGCCATCCGGTGCGGTAAAGGACGACTGGTTTCAGTGTGCTTGATAATATGTACACTTAGCCATCCGGTCGCGGTAAAGGGCGACTGGTTTCAGTGTGTGCTTGATAATATGTACACTTAGCCATCCGGTGCGGTAAAGGACGACTGGTTTCAGTGTGCTTGATAATATGTACACTTAGCCATCCGGTGCGGTAAAGGACGACTGGTTTCAGTGTGCTTGATAATATGTACACTTAGCCATCCGGTGCGGTAAAGGACGACTGGTTTCAGTGTGCTTGATAATATGTACACTTAGCCATCCGGTGCGGTAAAGGACGACTGGTTTCAGTGTGCTTGATGTCATCATCCTCACTGCTCTCACAGGGTAATATGATTATTTTTTTTTTCAGTATTTCTTTAGTTCCAGATGTCTTTCACAAGAGCAAATCAGGAGTTATTGTCAGTGTCATAAAGGTTCTTCAAGTTTGTTGATACAGCAGAGACTGTGGAAAACTGAAAAGACCCCCCCCACACACACACACACCACCCCCTCGGGTTTGAAATGTCAATTTCTGCTTTCTACACTCCAGCCCGTGCTCGATGAAACCACAGATGGGTGAGTGAAAAATCATCCAGTCTTTTGTGGCTTTCTGCGGCCTCAGTCACTCTGTGGGCCCCACGGGTGAGCTGTGTAGATGTGTGTTGTCTCCTCAGTCACTATGTGGGCCCCACGGGTGAGCTGTAGATGTGTGTTGTCTCCTCAGTCACTCTGTGGGCCCCACGGGTGAGCTGTGTAGATGTGTGTTGTCTCCTCAGTCACTCTGTGGGCCCCACGGGTGAGCTGTAGATGTGTGTTGTCTCCTCAGTCACTCTGTGGGCCCCACGGGTGAGCTGTGTAGATGTGTGTTGTCTCCTCATTCACTCTGTGGGCCCCACGGGTGAGCTGTGTAGATGTGTGTTGTCTCCTCAGTCACTCTGTGGGCCCCACGGGTGAGCTGTAGATGTGTGTTGTCTCCTCAGTCACTCTGTGGGCCCCACGGGTGAGCTGTAGATGTGTGTTGTCTCCTCAGTCACTCTGTGGGCCCCACGGGTGAGCTGTGTAGATGTGTGTTGTATCCCAGGACCTCACAGAACATGGCAAAGTTGGCGGCCGGGTATCACGACCCAAAATCATGGCGCAGTACCAGATTGCCTTCAGACGTTGCATTTTACGCCCGTGTGCTTACTACCTGTTTTTTAGGGGCTGGCGACATTCACTTTGTTTGGAGATCCAAATATAGACCTGGGAGAGAGTGGCGGCCTGCTGATTTGCAGTTTTAGGCAACCAAAAATTACATAGAACATTCAGATTTTTTTTAATACGCAACGCCACAAAGTATATGTTTGGCTTGTGTCTTTGATAACTGTCTCCATGCCTAATCGCTCTTTGTCGCTGGCATATAGGAAACTGGTTTAATCCCGGCGGCTGCAGTACACGCACACATACACACAACATACACACACCCAGACTCCAGTCATTCATTCATTTTCGGGTCGAGAAGCAGGGTTACCAGCAGGGCCATGGCAATAAAGAGACGGCCTGTGGTCATTTGAAGGGTCGCAATAATTCTCAGCCACTCCGTTAGTCTCGCCTTGTACATCTTTGCTTGTGTCTGTTTTGCTCAAGGCTTATAGTTCATACAGGCTGTCTTCCTGAACTTACTTAAGTGTGTTACACACTGTTGTAAGTGCATCAGATATGGAAGACATCGATGTTTTTTTGATTGTGGAGAATGATTGCTGACTGCCGTATGTACTGTTTGTTTAGCCTTGTGCAGCATATGTGTCTTTCCAGCTCATGCTTATCATCTACGTGGCTGCATGAAATCTGAATCATGCTGCAGGGGTTACTGTCGTCGTATTACCTTGGAGTGATGTCATGGTGCAAATATACTTCTAATTCAGGGCTGTCTGTGGCCAGGCCCCTCAAATAACACAACTGGCAGTGTTCCCTGGCTGGACGAGAGCACTAGGAAACCGCCCCTCCATTGAGCCTAAGTGACCCCAAGCTTTTAATGAGGGGCCTGTAAAGTTGCCGGAGATTTGGTGAGAAATGACATGTGCTCCCAGGTGCTGTGTTCCAGCGACAGTTATAATGTTTTTTTTCCTTCCCCAAGGTGAAAACGGTCTCTTGTGAGAACATATTTATAAGAAAATAAGGCAAGGTTATGTTTTGTCATGTCGTGTCAACATGCGTTTAGTCATAAATGCACCGTGCACTCACACCCTCTGAAAAGGTGGTCTTAATTACGAATGGTAGCTTTGTCAAGCTTTGTTACCCCCCTCTCGAAAGGCTGAATCACTGTTCAACAATTTTTTTTCCATCTGCTGTATAAGGTAACCACAGTGTTTCCCATAGGTTACATTGACTTATTTGTAGCGGCCCACCACAATATCAACACTGACCACCACACAATGATTTTCCAAGTTGTACTAAATTGTGCTTAAATCTGGTTAGCATCATAAGCACACTGCGCTAATTTGTTAAAAACGGTTGCATAGTGCATAGTCTTTTTCACATGCCATTTTGCTTTCCTTTCTTACTTGTTTGTAGGCAAGTTCCATTTGGTGTCGAAAACGGGCCGCATTGAGAAGAGTGTGGAGGCCCACCGAGGGGCCGTGTTGGCGGGCCGCTGGAACTACGATGGGACAGCCCTCATCACAGGTGGGGCCTGGCCAACCACAGCAAGCTTAAATATAAAGTGCAGTGGACACTCATTTAGTTTTATGTACTTTAAGTGTATGTGAAACTTACTGGATGGACAGTATGTGTATTTATATGTGGATGGATATGAAATAATATATACAAAGAAAGAGTGAAATCAGAAGTGGCATCTTTTACATTCTACCAGCAGCAAAAGCAGCTTTAGTAGTTCATTGGTATTGAAAGCATTACTCTAAGTGTGTGATTCCAAGTCGTTTTGGTGGTGGTGTAATTGAAGCTTAGAGAGATGCAATGTCCTGCATGATGGTATGTCATTGCCTGAAGCCTGTTTGTGAAGCAGAATGCAGATTTTGCCCAGCCTTTTTCTGACCTCTTTGTTTTGTTCCCTCAGCTGGCGAGGATGGTCAGATTAAGATCTGGTCCAAGAGCGGCATGCTGAGATCAACACTCGCCCAACAAGGTAAGACCGGGGGCCCTTTGAGGAGCCTCTGAATCTCAATGTGGACAGTTTGAAATGTGAATGGACACAGCCTGACCAACTCCAGGGTCCATGTCCCAGTGCTGGGCCCCCTGGATCGTATCCACGCCACGTCATTCCCTAAATATGCCATCTGCTGATTAGGGCTGCATAATTAATTGATTTTTAAATCATAATCGCTTTTTGAACTAATGTAATTAGCTAATCACAAAGGCTGCAAGTAGGGCCGCAACTCGTGTCCCAATGGCAAAGCTCACCTACCAGGAATGCTGTTCTTCTCATGCACTAGGCATGCTAACCAATCACAAGTGGCCCAGCCTAAAGTGAAATGCGCCATATTGAACTGAAGCTGGACTTTGGAAATGAAATTGCAAAACTTATTGTAATCCCAATATCTTTCAGAAAAATCGCAACGAGATATTTTGGCCAAATGGCGCAGCCCTGCTGGTGATATTTGGTGTGTTACTCAACTGCTTTGTTGTTTTGTGGTCTTTCACAGAAGTGTGAGCTCTGCAACAAGTAATCGAAACAGTGTCTGGGCTGGCAGGAAAGCCTGGCAAAGGCCTAGATGAGAAAATGCCTTTTTCTGTCACGGCTGTCACTGAAGCTGTCACGGCTGCACTTTCTTTGTTTTAATCTTTGGAGAAAATGCATTTCCAAGGCTATGGAACTTGGTGAAGAGAACTCCACACTGAATGTACTCATCTTAAATGTATACAGTGGGCATATTATGATGGTGCTTCCACACAGTAGAGTGTGCTTGTTGGGAAGTCTGTTTTAAGTGTGGTTTTACGAGACTGAACTCAAACCCACAAATAGACACGTGACAAACTTCGGGAGAGAGAAACAGAGAGAGCGAGAGAGAGAGATGGTGTGTGAGAGAGAGAGAGGGATTGTGTGAGGGGGGAGAGAGAGAGAGAGAGGTGGGGAGAGAGAGAGAGAGCGATTGTGTGAGGGGGAGAGAGAGAGAGAGAGAGAGATGGTGTGAGAGAGAGAGAGAGAGGGATTGTGTGGGAGAGAGAGAGAGATGGTGTGAGAGAGAGAGAGAGGGATTTGTGTGAGGGGGAGAGAGAGAGGAGAGAGATGGTGTGAGAGAGAGAGAGAGAGAGAGAGAGAGAAGGATTGTGTGTGTGGAGAGAGAGAGAGAGGGATTTCAGTGAGGAGAGAGAGAGAGAGAGAGAGAGAGAGAGAGAGAGAGAGAGAGAGAGAGAGAGAGAGAGAGAGAGAGGGGAAGGGAAATAAAATCCGAGGGAAAAGAGCAAGGAGTAAGCACAGGAGATGAGAAAAAGGCTGTTCATTTTGTAAACATGAACGCAACACACAGCAGCCAATTATGCTGTCACACTGAAACCTCAACGCTCACTTAGCCCTTTGGTGCCTTGGAGTGCACCTTACTGCTGGAGCACCGAGCCAACCTGGCAACCTTAGGCTGCAATTTCTGCTCATAATACAACTATATTTGTGGATCCCATGATATAGTTTTTTCCCCTCACTGCTAGTATAAGCCCATTGCTATTCTCTTAAGTGTCTGTGTGTGTGTGTGTGAGAGAGAGATGGTTTACTTTTCAAGTAGGCCAGCTTGAGCACCTTGCATGATGTTTGTGTTGAAGATTGTTTTCATCTTACTTTGTGGGACAGCTGGGCATACGCACAGTCCCAAAACTTTAAAGCTGATGAACACACACACACACACACACACACAGTTTCAAAACTCTAGTTAAAGCACACACACACACACACACACACGCACAGTCCCAAAACTCTAGTTAAAGCTGAGGAACATCCAGTCCATCAGTGTGAATATGTGCCTTCAGAGAGGACCTCATTCAGCCACCCGAAACACAGCAGCCTTATGAGCTCCTCCAGTGTGACCAGAACCTTTCAAAAACCACCATTAGCTTCAAAATGGACCTCCTGCCATAGGGCCATTGGGCTAGGTTGGGTTGGGTTGGGTTGGGTTGGATTGGGTTGGGTAGGGTTGGATTGGGTTGTGGGTGGGGTTGGATTGGGTTGGGTTGGGTTGGGTTGTGGGTGGGGTTGGGTGGCGGTGGGGGTGGGGTGGACGTGGGGGTGACGGACCGCTGGGGTATACTACTGGACCCTGTCGCCAGATGATTCAGCGTGCCAGTTCCATTTCATTAAGAGCGCCATAAAGTCCCAAAGGTTTATTGGAGCTGAGTTTTATTAAAAGCCATAAAAATAGATTTCCAGTGATACAGTCCTCCACTCTGCCATTGCATGCGTACGGTTCACTTATTAATTGTTTCATCGTGGCGTTGAAATGTTAAACGTGTGTCCGACTGGCCATGCCACAGAGGCTTGTCATGGTCCCATCGCGAGCGTGTGTCTTGTGAGGAAAAACAGTGACTCAACAGGCTATTAGTCTCAATGGCAAAACCGGCCCTCCAACCGGTGTGTGTGTTGGTGTGTGTGTGTGTGGAATAAGAAAATGAGGTCAGATTTTAATGGAGCACAATGGATCTCGTAAGTTAGTCTTGTCGTGACCTCAGAGTGGTCAGACACGTTGTGGCTTTTTCATTCATATTTTTCACATGGAGTTTGTTTGGCCTGACCTGTGAGATATACATTTACCAGGTTGCTCACGGAGCAAAATCGATTAAATGAAAACGGGGCTCCCAGAGGTCAGCAGAGGTCAGCTTTGTGTGGAGCCAGATGGGTTAAGAATGAGCGTTGAGATGAGCGAAGATCTCATGGAGATGGGATGTGTCGTGACTCGTGACACGCCATGTGTGTGGACATGCACTCTGCTCGCCTATGCCACTGGCTGCACTGTGTGTATGTGTGTGTGTGTGTGTGTGTGTGTGTGGACGCCTGTGTGGATGCCTCTGCCACTGGCTGCACTGCTTATGAAGTGTGTGTGTGTGTGTTGTACTAGTTTCTGTACGTGCAGTCCTCTGGAACTTGATAATCAATGCAGCCAGTGGCAGAGGCGTCCACACACACATGCACTGCATAAACCCAGCCCAGCCTAGCCCAGTCCCCCCCCCATCAGCATGACATCACATGACCCGGCTCCACTCCTCTGATCTTATTCAGGACCTGGAGATGACCACCAGCATCATTAGTAGCACGGACCTGTGTGTGTGTGTGTGTGTGTGTGTGTGTGTGTTGTGTGTGTGTTGCAGTGCAAATCAGTGTTGGACTGCGCTATGTGTTACGTTTTTGGCTTTTTGGTCTGTGTTGTGTAAATATTACTGCATTATTTTCACTTATTAGTTTGGCTTATGTAATGCATGTGTACAAATGCAACTACAGATGTTATTTGTAAGAGCTTTGCAACCCGACTGCATCTTACTTTAATGATGTAATTTCAAAGCGTTTTATGCCATTTATGGCAGTTTCCCAGTTCACTTCCAAACAACAGGAGAGGAGAAATTGCACTTAGTGCTAATTATGGAGAAGCTCTTGAGGCGATATAAAACATGTCACTTGTGTTCTATCCAATGCAGTCAATCAACTTCTTAGCCATTTTTATACTAAGGTATGCATACAGTATGCACTCACTCACTCACTCACTCACTCAATTCAAAATGTTTCAAATGTCTTTTTTTCTATTTCTCCCTGTCTCTTTCTCTCTCTCCCTCCCTCCCTCCCTCGCTCTCTCCCTTATTTCCTTTCTCTCTCCCTCTCTCCCATCCTAATTCCCTCTCTCCCTTTCTTATTCCCTCTCTCCCTCCCTCTCTCCCTCTCTCTCTCCTTCCCTCTCTCCCTCTCTTATTCTCTCTCTCTCTCCCTCCCCGTCTCTCTGTAGGATCTCCTGTGTATTCGGTGGCGTGGGGCCCTGACTCTGACAGGATCCTGTACACGTCAGGCAAGCAGCTCATCATCAAGCCTCTGCAGCCCAGCTCCAAAGTGCTGCAGGTAGGCCCCTGACCCTCTCTGGACACAGCCAGGTCCAGACCCCAGCAGGACACTCACTCACTCACTCACTCACAGAGCATCACTGACACACCTCAGCTCATTTTGGCTTCTCTGGTGTGTTGTCGTGTTCATATTACACATGCGTTACAGTGTTTTCCACAGAATTGAATTCTATTTGTGGTGGCAGGTTTGCAGAATTAACTTGAATGCAACCGTTTTTAACACATTAATGCAGCGTGCTATGATGCTGATGCTGAACTAGATTTAAGCACAATTTAGTACAACCTGGAAAAATTATTGTGTGATGGTCAATATTGATATTGTGGTGGGCCGCCACAAATAAGTCAATGTATGAGTCATGTGGTGTTGATTTCTGATTCCCACATGCGTTTGGTAGAGACTGAGTCATGTGGTGTTGATTCCTGATTCCTTTTAGCCTTATTCCAATCCTCTGATTCGTCCAGTTCTAGGTTATCCTTTTCAGTGATTTATTTTAATTTTTTTTTAACAGGATCTTAAGTCATTGAACAAGTAGTTGGAAAGAGTGCGTGCATGCGTGCGTGCATCAACCTGCATGTATGGGTATGTGTGTGTGCATTGCTTGAGTGTGTGTGTGTGTGTGTGTGCTTGTGTCTGCATGTGTGTGTGCACGTGTGCCCATGCTGGGAGGCTTGACTCTGGGGTGAATAATCTCTCCTACTTGCTGCGTGTGTATTTATTTGTTCTGGTGGCTAGTGGACGGCGCTGGGGACCTTGGGTAAACACCATAATGGCTTAGCCAGGTCTCCCCCGCACACCGTATCCCCCCCAGCCTGACCTGTGCTCCCTCAGTACCCCCCAACCCCTCCCCAAAGACTGTGTGTGTGTGTGTGTGTGTGTGTGTGTGTGTGTGTGTGTGAGAGCGCATGAGTTTGAGCGTGTGTGTGTGTGCGTATGTGTGAGTATTTCTGCCTGTGTGCTACCATGGTAATGCCTTGTGTGTGTGTGTGTGTGTGTGTGTATCATCAGAGTGAGGGGGTATGTATGTATAAGTATATACATTCTTTTGATCCATTGAGTGAAATTTGGTTTGGAAGCGCTAACCAGTAGGCCACGGCTGCCCCAGCTAAGCTATCGGTCATTTCTGTGTGCACATCATCAACTGATTCTCAGTCACTGCATCTATTGCAGCATGGGGTGTGTGTTTGTGTTTGTGTGTGTGTGTGTGTGTGTGTGTGTGTGTGTGTATCATCAGAGTGAGGGGTGTGTGTGTGTATCATCAGAGTGGCTTAGCCCCAGGTCAGACGCAGAGAGTGTGTGTAGGGCTAGTGGAGAGGGGTTGTAGATTATGAGAGTCTTGTTGTTAATAGGTTGGGGGGGTTGTAGATTATGAGAGTCTTGTTGTGAATAGGTTGGGGGGTTGTAGATTATGAGAGTCTTGTTGTTAATAGGTTGGGGGGGGTTGTTAGGAGGTTTGGAGGAGCCATGAGGGGGTTACGTGTGTAAGGGCAACCTCATCCCCCGCCACCTGTGAACACGTTCCCATGTTTTCAATTAGGACAAGTGCAAGCAATTACCCTAACAGAGAACAGTCAGGGGATCTGTCAGCCAGCATATGTTAGCATACGCCACGCAAGGACACATGCCCACCCCACCCCCGACACACACGCACACTTTACACACACACACACACGCGCGCGCTTTACACACACACACACACACACACACACACGCTTTACACACACACACTTTACACACACACACACTCTTTACACACACACACACACACACACACACACACGCTTTACATATACACACACGCACGCTTTACACACACACACGCACGCACGCACGCTTTACACACACACACACACACACACCTACAAACACACATGCTTTCTCACACACACACACACACATACATGCTCTCATACACACACACACACACACACACACACACACACACACACACACACATGCTCTCATACACACACACACACACACACATGCTCTCATACACACACACACACACACACACACACACACACACACACACACACACTCAAGCTCTCTGCTCTCATACACACACACACACACACACACACACACATGCTCATTACACACACACACACACACACACACACACACATGCTCTCATATTCTTGCTCTCATCCTCCATGTCACACTCACACACACACACATGTCTTGGTGGACTCACACACACACACACACACACACTCATGCTCCTATTGTTTGGTCTACTCCTCCCTGATGTCTTGGTGAACTCACCTCCCTGATGTCTTGGTCTTCAGACTCCTACTCCTCCTCCCCTGATGTCTTGGGACTGAACTCCCACACTCCCTGATGTCTTGGTGAACTCCACACTCCCTGATGTCTTGGTGAACTCACACTCCCTGATGTCTTGGTGAACTCACATGTCTTGGTGATGTCTTGGTGTGATGATGTCTTGGTGAACTCACACTCCCTGATGTCTTGGTGATGTCTTGGTGAACTCACACTCCCCTGATGTCTTGGTGATGTCTTGGTGAACTCACACCCTGATGTCTTGGTGAACTCACACTCCCCTGATGTCTTGGTGAACTCACACTCCCTGATGTCTTGGTGAACTCACACTCCCTGATGTCTTGGTGATGTCTTGGTGAACTCACACTCCCTGATGTCTTGGTGATGTCTTGGTGAACTCACACTCCCTGATGTCTTGGTGATGTCTTGGTGAACTCACACTCCCTGATGTCTTTGGTGATGTCTTGGTGAACACACTCCCTGATGTCTTGGTGAACTCACACTCCCTGATGTCTTGGTGATGTCTTGGTGAACTCACACTCCTGGATGTCCTGATGTCTTGGTGAACTCACACTCCCTGATGTCTTGGTGAACTCACACTCCCTGATGTCTTGGTGATGTCTTGGTGAACTCACACTCCCTGATGTCTTGGTGATGTCTTGGTGAACTCACACTCCCTGATGTCTTGGTGAACTCACACTCCCTGATGTCTTGGTGAACTCACACTCCCTGATGTCTTGGTGATGTCTTGGTGAACTCACACTCCCTGATGTCTTGGTGAACTCACACTCCCTGATGTCTTGGTGATGTCTTGGTGAACTCACACTCCCTGATGTCTTGGTGATGTCTTGGTGAACTCACACTCCTCAGTGCCCCGGCTTGCATCCTCTCTCTTGCTGTGTTTTCACCAAAGCTTTTGAATTATTATCGCCACTCTGGGCAGTCAGTACCTTCTGCCAAATCCTCTGCCAAATGAAATGCATTCTAGTGTTATGTTGTTGACCAGTCGTCTGTCACACTATTGTCTTTTTCTTTAAACGGACTAAGTTCAGTTTAGACTGCCGTTGTCACTCTCGTTCATAGCCGAACTGCACTTGAACTTGACCGGATGTAGTGCCCCAATCAACACTGACATCTGCATGCGGCCATAGCATGGACGTGGTTTCGTAAGTGTTTGTGCAGGTCAGGTAAAGATATCCTTGAGCTCAAATCATGTCTCCAGTTCTATGTCTTCAGCTTCTCTAAACAGTTGGAGCCTGTCCCTCTCCCAGGCCGAGGCCAAGCAGGAGTGCACAGAGATAGCACGGCCGACTGCACACTCTTAATTGATGTCCGATGCTTCGCTCTGTCTGTTGGTGCTGTGGGAATTCCTAATCTCAAATGCATGCCAGCTTCGTGAGAATGCAGGCGAGTTTGGTAGTTATTGAATATATGGGCATCACTAAAAAGTTATATTGCACTCAGTTTATTTTGTTGGACTAATAGACACTTTCATTATTCTTCATTATGGTTTCAGTTGTTGGACGTCCATTAAAGCGGCTTTGTTATTGGAATATGATGCCATAGCCCAAAATGGCCAGTCCAGTGGCATTGAACTGAACTAGAGCTGTGTTCTGAATTAGGGTTAAGCTTTGGAGTGGAGATTGAGAGACTGTGGAGGTTCAGAACATGTGTACATTCTTTTGTAGGTTCAGAACATGTGTACATTCTGGTGGAGGTTCAGAACATGTGTACATTCTGGTGTAGATTCAGAACCTGTACATTCTGGTGTAGATTCAGAACCTGTACATTCTGGTGGAGGTTCAGAACATGTGTACATTCTGGTGGAGGTTCAGAACATGTGTATATTCTGGTGTAGATTCAGAAATATGTGTGTGAGTTTGTGCGTGGTGTGTGTGAGTGTGAGGCCCTTGTGACATCGATCGTCTCTTTCATTTGTGTCCAGTGGAAGGCCCATGATGGGATCATCCTGAAAGTGGACTGGAACTCTGTCAATGACCTGATACTGTCTGGAGCAGAGGACTGTCGATATAAGGTGAGTGGTACAGAACAAGAGTTGAGTTAAACGGGATGCATCTCTGCACTCTACACTGTGTGTGTGTGTGTGTGTGTGTGTGTGTGTGTGTGTGTGACCACCACCGTCTCCATCATTGTTAATGCCAGCACTCAGATGAACTGCTCTTAACACTAGACCACAGTAATGGAGAGCTCTCTCACTGGGGATCCCTTGTGGCCCTCCTCATGCTGTGCTGATGGGTTGCTGCAGCAGGGCCTGTGTAGTAATGAGCTGGCTCATATGCCTAAGCAGCAGGGCCTGTGTAGTAATGAGCTGGCTCATATGCCTAAGCAGCTTGTGTGTGCACTTGACCTGTTGTTTCAACTCCGCATTACTCTGCCTGTGAAGGTTTTTAAGGCGTTTAGTTATTCTGAACACTAGACGTATTGCTATCATTTCTTGCAGCAAGAGTCCTGTGCATATCAGACCCATATCATTCTTAACAGTGTGTTTATTTTGGGTCATTGTGTTAACATCTTGCGTAAGCTATCTTGATGATGAGAGGGTCTTTGTTACAAGCCTAAGCAATAAGGAGGCCCGTCCAAAGATTATCCTCAGGGTGGAGGTTTTAAGCAAAGATTATCCTCAGGGTGGAGGTGTAAGCAAAGATTATCCTCAGGGTGGAGGTGTAAGCACACAACTCTTTATGTCTACCAGACAATTTCTATAACCCCTCGTAGACGACCCCTGTTATTTTTTAACTAAGTGAAAAATGCATGATAACAACAATCAAAGTGTGTGTGTGTGTGTGTGTGTGTGTGTGTGTGTCTGTGTGTGTGTGTGTGTGTGTGTCTGCAGGTGTGGGACAGCTATGGCCGTCTGCTGAACGTGTCAGCACCCCATGACTACCCCATCACCTCCTTGGCGTGGGCTCCTGATGGAGAGCTGTTTGCTGTGGGCTCCTTCAACACGCTTAGACTCTGTGACAAGACTGGGGTAAGCCAGCTTGCCACTAGCACCACAAACAAACCCAGCACCACCCCACAAACAAACCCAGCACTAGCCTCACAAACAAACCCAGCACCACCCCACAAACAAACCCAGCACCACCCCACACAAACAAACCCAGCACTAGCCTCACAAACAAACCCAGCACCACCCCACAAACAAACCCAGCACCGACCCCACAAACAAACCCAGCACCACCCCACAAACAAACCCAGAAATTCTCGTCACGTGCTGCATGCGCATGACACAGACGCAGGACTATATTCGGGCCCTTAGACAGGTCTTTTCCACGAGCAGAGAACCAGCTCTGTTCTGGTTCACGTTCCAGATGCTGAACCATTCTGAGCATTTCCACCAAACAATAAATCAGCTCGGAATCGGAAAGGTTATTTTCCCTGTAAACCATGGCGTGTCATTCTGTAGTCCAGTTATACACGCAACACCTTCTGTTGATGACACATCCAAACTCGTGGAAATGACGGCTGGTTCACTAGATTCAGTAGATTAAACATGAAGACTCAAAGAATTCTGAACAGAAGCAGAACAAGTTCTGTGTTGGTGGAAAGACGCCCACATCGGTTTCAACATAGTAAGTACTTAAAGGTGCTTTAAGCGATGTCATACGTTTTTTAGGCTAAAACATTTTTTGTCACTTACAGCAAACATCACTTCACCATCCGCTAGCTGCCTGTGTCCTGAATAGACTGTAAAAAAACGCGATCTTTGTGGACAACCCAGGCTCCAAAAACAGCCACAAAACAACTTGGGCAAACCTTGCCCATAAAAACATAACAAACTGTTCCAACAAATCACAGACGAGATGCGCGTTTAGGAGAGTTTCAATTGCATCGGAGGGAGGGGGAGGAAGTAGCGAGTTAGCTTTCTGTTTTGTTTGTCAACAGAAGTGACATTACCCAGCATTGCTTAGAGCACTTTTAATAAAAATAAGAGGGAAAAAAAACATATTAATGTTTATTTTGTTTTTTTTTACTTGCATAAAACACTGTCCTGCGGTTTATACACAATGCGACTATTATAATTATACATTGTGATGAGGAAAGGGCTTTTCATTAAGAGTTTGCTCAACGTGTTTCTTAGACATTGAGGAACATTGACCCTGTATAGCTATCACACTCTTTCTTCAGGCGTCTCACACTTACTCACACGAGTGTTGCACACAACTGCCCCCGTTACAAGAACCAATAGACAAAGTCGAGTGTGAACTAAGCACTGAATTTTAGATGAAAACTTTTGACAAGTATAAAGTATAAATCAAGCTTAAAATATTTTTAGAAATATCGGAAAGAAAACGAAAAGATGGCATTTGTTGATATAAGTTCTCGGACTGCTGTCATACAGGTTACGCTCTGTTACTGTTCTTTCTTTGTGTCGCCATTTGGGGGGGGGGGGGGTGGCGAGACAAAACACTGACCCATAGTCATTAGTATTTTGTCTGCTAGTTGATCCTTAATTTGCTGTGATGGCGATAAAGTGCACAGAAAGCGTGTTTATACTGGGGCGGCTGATGACAGTCAGTCTTCCACTTGATTGTGACCTCAGCAAAGTCTGTTTGTGTTTGTGTAGTAAGAGCGTCGGGGGCCGCTGGTGTCTCTGGGTGAACAAAGCGCGAGAGAACAAACAGAAGTTTCGACACGGAGAGAAACCAACTCGAGACGTTTCTAGCCACCTCCTCCTCCAGCTGTCTTTTGAAGACCTGGTGGCTCTGTGCTGTGCTAGCTCTAAAAGTAAAACGAGTGGGGCTCTCTCTCTCTCTCTCGCTCTCGCTCTCTCTCACTCGCTCTCTCTCTCGCTCGCTCTCTCTCTCTCTCTCTTGCTCTCTTATCCTACACAGATCTGCGCTTTTTCTCTCTCCTCTCTCGTGTTTCTCCGAGTATATATTAGTGTGTGCTGCTGCTCTGCTGATTAATAGGGCATTTAGGGTAGTGCATTTAACACATTCTTCACTGGGTGATTTATACCTTACAACATTTGTCATCTGTGTGTGTGTGTGTGTGTGTGTGTGCGCTTGCATGTGTGTGTTTGCATGTGTGCGTGCGCTTGAGTGTGTGTGCGTGTGCTTATGTGTGTGTGTGTGTGTGTGCTTGTGGGTGTGTGTATGTGTTTTATAGAGGGATACTGAGAGGATGTCTGTCTTTTGTGAAGACACCAGCTCCTATTTAAACTCAGCTTTTCATAAACTGAGAACTTTTTCAAAAGTCATTAATTCCGAGGTGTTGAGGTACACGTTGGTGCTTATCTTGTGTGCTGTGTAGTCCCCATGCAATCCTTCCCCACCCCTGTCCTCTCCCAGCACAGCCCGTGTGTGTGTGTGTGTGTGTGCGTGTGTGTGTGTGTGCGTGTGTGTGCGTGCGTGTCCGTCTCCTCGGCTGCGGTCGTGCAAGAGTTAAGACCCTGCGAGGAGCCTTGCTGTTACTACCATGAC